>NW_009953719.1:2040558-2055646 GCF_000747805.2 Chaetura pelagica | reverse complement strand
GGAATTCAGTACAAACTCAAAGCAGAAATGTACTCACTCTGCTAGGACTCTCCCCAGATATACTTTGGCTATAATTGCCCTACATTAAATCTCAAAACATAACAGTCTCAAAACTGGCAGGCCTGTGAATACTGAAGAAATAACATTAGAGTGAAATTAAAAGGTTATTTTCAGTGTGCTGCAGAGGGATTAGCTACACAGTTTTCTCTAACAATAACAGTATTTTTAAAATTAAGCCCTGCTGCACAGCACCAGAAAAGATAGCCTAAGGGCCTACCTCAAATTAAATAAAGCAAGAAAAGTTTAAATTAAAGCTGTGATTTACCTTGCTGTTGTTACATATATCATGCAGATTGTCACAGGTGGTATCAAATTGAGTTTATTCAAATCCAATATTTTGCTACAGCCAATATATTTCCTCCAGGTACATAAATCTAATGAGACCTTTTGTGCAACCATATAGCAAATCTTTCACCTGAATGTAATAATATTGTTTCCTGCTATTTACTGCTCTCGAGTCAAACCAAAAGATTCACCCTGTTCTAGTAAAGCTCTGTAAATAAATCTGGAGATTGCATATGACAAAATGTTACTTACTTTTCTGTTTATTGTTCTTTACATTCTTTATCAAACTTGAGCATGAGCAATTCCATTACAATGAACAAATGCAATTCATGTTATGCATTTAGGCTGAAATTCACTCCTGTGGAAATGTTCTCACGAGGCCCTGGGTACTGCCTAAACAGCATGTAATTCCGTGGTTTGCTCAGTGGTCTCTGAATACACCCACCCATGGGACTCTGCCATGCCCATGGATGAGACTATACTATACAAAGGTAGCTTGGAAGAACAACGTTTACTGGCAGGTAATAAATCTTTTTAAGGGAGATTGAAATGGAACATAGAGTCTTATTCAGGCCATAGATAAATTTCACTTGCCATGAGCAGGGCAATGATTTCATTGAAAAAGCATTTTGAAAGTTAGCTGCTGTGAAGGTGCAGCAGAAGTTTTCCAACAGCAGCTTGGCTGATACAGAAGGTTTAAAGAAATGCCAGAAATAATTAGTTGTCATTAAGGTTTAATCATGTGCAAAATGTTGCTTTAAGTGCTACCAATTGTTGCTTAAAAACCATTTAAGAATGAAATTATCACTTAATATATCTTTTGTGCTGGCTCTTTTGGGAAATACCATTTTTCTTTGCATATAACTGTTCTAAGTTTTCATCAAAGAGCCTCTGTACTAGCTGGGTTGAGTGCATCTGACACACAGGAGGACTTTTCAGAGTTCAAAGTGACCTCAAGTTTTTGTTTAGTTATTTTTCTTTGGTTTCCCCTTGATGTAAAGTCTCCTAAGTTGCAGCTATTTTTTGCTATACAAACCAGCAAATTTAAATGGACATCACTTCATGTGCCTTGCACAGTCTAGCCATGTGCAAGCTGATGTGCCCAGTCACTAAGGAAGGTGCATTCACCCATATCGAGCTCTGTATGGCCACCACGACAGAGCCTCCTACTCCCAAGATCCTGATGTCTTCTAAGCTAGGTGAGGCACCTCTCTCCATTATGGTCTCTGGTATGATACTCGTGGATGTAGTTAGAGCATTTGCGCACCTTGCGTGTGTCTGACACATGGAGAAGCAGGGTTGCTCTGCAGTAAGCGCCCTGACATCACTTGTTTTTCAAGGGCATGGCTTTTTCCATCCCTGGAGCACAACCCTGTGGCGAAGGCTTAATGCCATCCCTTCCACATCTGGTGGCTTACCACTGGTATGCAGCCCTGGTATTCTTGGTAAGCCTCAGCTCAGACTAAACAACAAGCATGGTCCAAAACTTATTGCAGTCAATGAGACTTTCTCCTCTGTCTCCACAAGTGCTTGAGTCAGCCCCTACGTCCGTCCATGTGTGTTAAGAGGATGACTTTCTTAATGCACTTATTGGGGCTGCCTATATAAAGTAACATTAATCTTTGGTAACAAGACACAGTGTTAGTTATCTCAGACTGATAATCTTTTTTCCCACAGACTGTGGTTGGCAGAGTGGCTGCCTACCAAACTGGAAAAACTGCAAATTCAGGATCTTCTCCATGTAGGACTTTTTGTGTCACTACTTCAAGAATATCCTCTTTGCTCTGAAAATCCACCAGCTTAATGTTAGTGTGTGTGTTGATGATTTGGCTCTGTTCTTGAGGCAAATGTTGCCAAGGAGAAAAACAAACTCAGCTCACCACTACTATGGCTGTTATTTTTCAGCTTTTCCAGGGGTTACTGGGCTGGCAGGTGCTAGGTAAGAAGCTCTTTGGTCTGGGATAATGTGTTCGTTCATAATTGGCCTGGTTGCATTTTGGATTGACCACGGATACTTAAATTGCATTCTTAGCTGCAGAAGTTTCAGAGGGAGAGGAGGGTAGCCAGAATTTTAAAAGTGCTAAGCAGTAAAAACTCTCATATGGGTGGTGAAATATAAAATTAGTCTTCAAATACTGACATCAGCCCCCACAAATGTTATGATCACTGTCATTATTGATGACTATTGCTGTCATTACTGCGTTATTTCCAGTACAGTATTTTCTGGATCTAGAGTGTTTGGAGTCCAATGGTTGTGGTGTTCCCCCACCCTGGCATGGTACAGGCACTGTCAGTGGATAGGTTGTCTCTGACCCAGTGCTTTTGGAGATGAGTCTTCTCCTCTCCCCCTTCATTGGTAGGTGTTTTATTTTGATCAGACTAGTATTAATGGGGGTGTTCAGTATTTAAAGTTTGGGAATAGCATTTTAAGAAAAAGCAGAAGGCTAATAAAAAAAAGTGGCTAATCACTGACTTCACTGTTTCACACCCCTCATCCTCACAGCCTGATAATGCTAATCAGAAAAATCAGCAGACATTCCACAGACATGGGGGATTATGGTTTCCACACAAGATGTCACTTCTGTTTATGCCTGGCATGCTCTGCTTCACTAACTTTCTATATGATCCCCACCCACAAAAGAAGGCATATGTGGTTTGGGAAGGGCCCTGTCTCCTGCTATTTCATATTTTATGGAACCACAAACACAGCAGTCTTACAAGCTCTTGAAATGAAATACAACTTAAGAAATTTAATCTATTACCAGTATAATAGAATTTCTATAAAAATAATAAAAGAAAAACAAAAGAAAATAGGCCTTGAAAGTTATAGGCCAACTGGGAAGTTATTGTGGCTTTGGCCAAGCTATCACCATGTCAGATTTCAGCCCTCTCCCAGGCAGCAGTCTAATTGTAAATTATTTATATACAGAGCATCATTTCTTAGCTTTGGCTTTTAGTGACCCGCTTTCCTTCTTTCCCTTTCTTCACTCCAACCTCACACGTAAGAAATATTGAAGTGTTTGCACTAATGGAGAAATGACAACGTGCAGTCAAACTTAAACCAGCTGTTTCCCCACACTGTGAACACAAAGAGCCAGGCCAGTAATATTTATAGCTCGACTGGCCTCTAGTGAGCCAGACACTGACTGCCTTAATTTTCTGTGATGGCCTTAAGGCTTGAAGCAGCTGTGGACTGCAAGATAGCTGACCATGTCAGATTTCAGCCCTCTCCCAGGCAGCAGTCTAATTGTAAATTATTTATATACAGAGCATCATTTCTTAGCTTTGGCTTTTAGTGACCCGCTTTCCTTCTTTCCCTTTCTTCACTCCAACCTCACACGTAAGAAATATTGAAGTGTTTGCACTAATGGAGAAATGACAACGTGCAGTCAAACTTAAACCAGCTGTTTCCCCACACTGTGAACACAAAGAGCCAGGCCAGTAATATTTATAGCTTGACTGGCCTCTAGTGAGCCAGACACTGACTGCCTTAATTTTCTGTGATGGCCTTAAGGCTTGAAGCAGCTGTGGACTGCAAGATAGCTGGGGAAAAAGCAAAAAAAAAAAATAAATAAATTGTTTCAATTAGCAAAAGTTATTATTTGACTGAAAATGAATGACTGCTGCATATACAACTCAATAAACAAGCATCTTTTGTTTTGCTTACAGAAAGCCAAAAACATTGCATGTGGTGTTTGCTTTCTCCTTTCACTGGAGAAGGGAACTGGAGGCACCTCCATGTGCCACACTGTCACATCTCTGAGTGGACTTCTGGGCTGGCCCTATGCAACCCTGAGCACCTACTGAGCCCAGGGCACCCCATGCAGCAGTGTCAGCCCCGGTTTTGGGTGTTGCAGGGGTGTATTAGCATGGGGCTGCCCCAAGCCCAGCCTCTCCACAGGCCTGGTTTGTTGGGACTGTTGAAGAACATTCTGGTTGCCCCTGCATAGCCCAGCATGGAGCAGTGCACCTCCATGACTGTGTGGCCCAGCCAGGACTTAGGTTTTCCTTTTTTAATTTTCTTTTCTCTTCTTAGGACTGCTTTTGACAGTCACCTTACAGCAAAGATAAACAGAGTGTCTCCGTGGCTTCAGCATCAGCTTAAACCAGCTTTAGCAAGTGGCCCAAGTCCCAGGGAACTTCCCTCCCTTCCAGACCTCAGCAGCTTGCTCCCACTCTGAATGTCCCTTTTCCTGTGGGCAAGCATCACCTTCAGGTATCTGCCCCACGTGGGTGGTGGAGTGACTCAGGTTATAGCTAAGCACTGAGTTACTTACCCACCACCTATTTATCTACTTATTTGGGTATTTGCTGGGGAAGCAGCTTTCCAGCCCAGTTTGCTAAGCAGTGGCATGAGAGCCTGTGTGAGCACCCCAGGGATATTTTGACCTACGTGCACTTTCTGGCATTTTAATGCCTCTGTTATGCCAGAGTACACTGTAGGGAATTTTGCACTGCTTTCACAAGAAGCTTTGGAAGGGAAAATAAAGCCTCTGTTTTCCTTTCAGCAGGTTAAGTGTAGTGTTGCTCATGCAGCAGATTTAGGGCGGATGCCTGCACAGGAGCAGAGGGCTTGCTTGGTAGCTGCATCTAGCTGGAGTGCAGGGCAATGAGTGTGCATTGGTGGAAACCAAGCTCTGTTAAAGCAAGTGTCAGGGCCTCAGATGTCACCACTGAAAGCTTGTTTCAGAGTGTCAGCACCTATGTGGATCACTGGGTGCTAGTGAAACAGCCGCTGGGGCTCTGCAAAGTTACTGGTTCAGCCACACTTCTGCTGCTAGGGTGGGACATCTCCTTCTCACCAGGGAGAGTGGGGCTGTCCCCAGTAATTACTGCCAAAGGGGGAACTCAAAGAGGGGCCCATAGGACCCCTCCTTGCATGTCACTGCTGTGACAGGTCTGAGGAGATGTGACTCCCACTGATTCATGAAGAGCAAGAATGTGTAGAGAGAAGGGAAGAGAGTTTAGGCCTGCAGCTGTGCAACCCTCAGAATTGATAATGTGGACTGAAGTATGTCAGGTGTGCTTTAGGAAATAGCAGTGTACCTCAAAGTAAGAAATTTCAGGAAAGTTTTGGTTTTTTCTTCTTCATAGGCCATTTTTTTCAGTGACAAATCATTTTGCAGGTGAAGCGCTGACAAAATTCTACAAAAACCTACAACTTGAGTAGTTGCAATGAAGAGATGAGCCTGAACATGCTATGCAATACAGTCGGTATGAGTTGACCTTCACATGATGTCATTTTGACTAAATATAAATTTATATATGTTGTCTCAAATTATCTGAGGTAGCTGGTTTTGCAGAGCTCTTCTTCTTGTTTGTAAGGAGAGGGTGGGGACATTGTAGCCCTCCTGGAACCGTTCCTTTCTTTCTTAGATCACTAGCAGTACAAAATGAGAGAGGAGAGGCGAGACAAATCTGTATCCTGTAGTACAGTGTCAAGGCTTGTTTGCCAGAGCCTTAGAGAAGTTACCAGTAGCTCAGCTTGTCCTCTAGCCTGACCAGCCAAGGGATGGATGGGCACCATGCATGGAAAACTTAAAAAATATCCTTTCACCACTCTCCTGAGATCCCTTTTCTATTAGTAGACTCTGTAAGGAAGTTATTCAAGCTGTGGTATTAAACAAACTAAGATATGTAGATATTCTGAGAATACTTTTTTTCCTTATTTATTTCCATCCGAAATTCAGAAATATTATATAGAGGAGTTTATATTATGGGAATGTCATGGAAATAAAGTAAAATTTTGCTGATTCCTAATCTGTGTTTCTCTGACACCTTGCATTTTAACACAACACAGGTGTTTTATGTCACACAGGGAAAATAGTAGCATAGTGAAGAGGAAAAAATGTGTTTCACACACTTATTTATGAACTTACATTGACTTTCATCAGAATAAATGGTTGGCAAACCTCCAGTTGCCTTCAGTAAGAGTGGACAGTAGATTTAACCATCAAATCAACTTGATTCTAAGTAGCCCTGAGTAAAGACAAGCCTTGAAGCTCCAAGTACCTATGGAAAAACAGTTTCTTCAACAGAATCAGCTCAGGGCTGGACAAAGTGCTCTTGGGTTCTGTTATTGTAGTCTTTCTTTTTTGTTTTTTTTAATCTGTTTTAAATTCCAGGTGTAACACAGTATGTTTACTCAGAGTAAAAATAACATGCAGCCGTGAAGAAAAACATCTTGGGTTTCATTTCAGACCTAGAGCTGAGGATGAATCACTGCAAAACTGCACCCTTTACACTGGGCACACTTTCTGAAAGCTACTTTTCCACTGCCCTGCTCCCCTGGTGGTTCAGAAATAAAGCAGACTCACAGAAATTCCTAAAAAAAGCTTTTGCAGACAATCACTCTCTTGTTGTTCTGAGCACTAAAAATACCATTTTCTAGTGTCTGCTTGCATTTTCAGTTTTGCTTTCTACACTGTGTAAGTCCATTCCCACCGTTTGAATTAAGCCTTGGTTCAGTGGTATGTGTGAGCACACGCTCCATTTGAAGTGTCTGAGTAGTCCCGTTAGCTCCCATGGAGCTGCTTTCATGTTTGAAGTTGAGCATAGTCCCTAGAAGATGTGCTGAACTAGGGATTGGCTGGTTTGTCCAGTAAGCTAATGGGACAAAACCCTTGACCATCTGCTTCTGGATTTTAATAAAAAGTTATGACTTATTTATGATCTTCTTCCTCACCCTCGTCTGTTTATATTCAGATCAGAAAACCAGCTCAGAAGCCCTGTCAGATTGCCAAAACCTGTGTGCTGCTGCTGGATCTTTCACATCATTTACTGTTCAGTGTTTACAAGGGTGGTTTTAATGCATGGTTGCCCATAGAAGTGGTGTAGGCTAATACTGCTGTGATATTTCACGTCAGCAGCAAGACTTTGATGGCCCTGTATCCCAAGTTCTTTTTCACAAGAAAAACAAAATAAAGTAACTGTGCCAGTTAGGCCAAAGGATGCTGCTAGTTCTGTTTCCCAAAAGCATCCCTAAAAAGCCAGTGAATGGGCCAGATGGTTCATTCTTTTGTCTTTGTAACATAACTGACCTTGGGAGTCAGGGTGATCATCTGCACAGGTTTAAGGGTAGGAGCTGGATGATATCTCCAAATATCCATGATTTAGGATGCAGACTCACTTATGCATAAACGCCATATGTATTTGTTAAAGGTAAACAGAAAAAGGCAACATTTTAGTCACAAGCAATCATCACAAAAGTTCTTTTTCAATATATTTAGATATGAAAGAAAATTTACATTTTTTTGGCTTAGGTCTGTTCAGACAGAAATAAGCTGCATCCCAGAATTATATTTAGAGGTATGTAGTGGGATGGAGAGGTTAAACCTGAGAGAATAATGCCTGGGTATTCTGATTCTGAGAGGAAATGCTAAATCTACCACCACTCAATGACAGGTAAGACCATGTGCTGACTGTATCTTCCCTGTGTTTATTCAGTCCTATGGCTGACAAAGCAGTGGTAGAAGCTTTATACGAGGCAGGTTTCAGATGTAATTCGTTGTGCAGTCCCCAAGATATTTTATACCTGAAAAAGATATATTGAAAAAGTCAATATTTCCCTGGCAACATCAGTGACTCAGTTGCTCCTCCTAAAGAAGACAATGGTACCCAATGAATGATTTCTGTGATATATTATATTTTTTAACTGAAAACATCAGTGCTTTGGTTTTGGTTTTGTTTGAGTCTTTTGTTTTGGTTTTGTTTGTGTGTTTGTTTTTTAATATATACATTAAGAAAACGCAGTAAAATCAGTAGTGACACCATGTAGAAAAAACTGATATACTTTACAAGTACTTCTAGTATTTAAGATGTATGTTAAATCTTTTCAGCTTTCCAAGTGGTAGTTATTATTTACAATACATGGGAGATGTGTAACTGCATTAGTTCCTGACCCTGTGTAGTGCTGAGCAGTCAACTCAACTGAGTCTCTTGGGCATTAGATAAAATATCTTGTACATCCTTTTGATGTACATTGAGCAGACAGTGGTCCAAACTGTATATAATTTTTCCTTTTTTTGTCCTCAATAGCAAAAATTTATGGGAAAGCACCTGTATTCTCACCACAGGTAGGCCTGCAGTGACATTGCTGCCCAACACTAGCAGCAAGATCTGGGATTTCTGAGATGGGGAGAGCAAGAAGCTCTGGGTGAAACACATTTTGTAGGGCAGATCCTGAAACAGTTCTCCAGGAGTCTGGATCTTGAAGGGGCTCTTGGTTATCTGGACTATGACTTAGTTGGTTTGCAAGGAACCAAAATGAAGCATTGCAACCTGACTTGCTCTTTGTTTAGTAAGACCATGGTACAATTTCAGGAGTTAAATGGCAGGACTAAAAGAAAGCTTGTTCGTAATGTAGTATCACTAAAGAAACCAAAACCCGACTAACACCTTCCTTCCCTTGCCAAACAGCCTCTTTACATGTAAAGGTATTCCCCATGGCTGTGTTCTTTATTTTGGTTTTTGTAAGAATTTTTCCTCTCTGATGAAACACATTGTAGACATTAAATTAAGGGGCAAATATGTCTGTGTCTGCCAGAAAGAAAACTGTGATGCAATTAAAATGCCATTAGGGAACCCCTGTGGGATGCTAAACCTAAAGACTCTATTCAGAAAGCAAAGCCAAAATTAAAGAGGTGTCTGGTTGCAGATCCTCTGCAGATTTCCATTTCTTGACTACAGTACCATGGAGACTGTGCTGCTTAGGAGTTGAAAGGTTTTTCCAGTCATGAGTGCGGTATTTTGAATCATGGCTTTGGCACATGTTCCTTTTGTGTAAGCCATATGTAGAAGTGTGTCTACATTGCATGACATAAAGTGCAACTGAGCATGGCCCACATGAAACAATGGCAGCAGTGGAGATGGGAAGATGTCCAAGGCTTAAACAAACCTTGTCCAAGGCTTGAACAATGACAGCTAATAATAGCTTGCCCTCAGAAAATTTACATTAAGTGCATCTCTGTGTTTGCTGTGTTGTCTGTGGCAGGTTTGGTAAGTGCAGCTACTCGCAGCCATTTGGCTCAGTAAGCTCATGAACAAGCCTCCATTCTAGCTCAGTCTCTGGAAATAAATCATTAGTGTTTATGCGTTTGGAGACAAATAAGAACCTGATCCTTTGAAAATAAAAAAAAATGTATGGTCCACTGAGGCTGGTTGTTTGGTTTTTTTCTGAGACAACTGAAGGAATCAGCAGAGAGATTGAATGGTAGGTACTGAATTTTCCAGTGAAAGCCCAACCCTGGTGCTTGAGTCTGTTTTTCAATTTCATTCAGTATGATTCGTTGCTGAGGATATTAGTAGGGACCAGAATAATAATAGAAGCACACCTCTCTTCTCTGTCTAGGAATTCTCCTGATGACTGCAGCGTGGCAAAAGGAGGGAAAATGGTTAGCGGCTCAGACAATGTTGGGATGAACTATGGAAACTACATGGAAGAGAAGCATGTTCCACCCCCAAATATGACTACAAATGAACGAAGAGTCATTGTGCCTGCAGGTTAGGCCCTCTACATGAAAAAATTTAAAAAACCAACTCATTTCCCCTAGGTCTGCTAACATTATTTAAGAAGATTTGGAGTAAAGTGGTGATGTGATACAGGTGATCAGGAAGAAAGAGCAGTAATTTCCCAGGGTTATTAAGAAAACAAGCTGAGAAATATCATAATGAAGCCACCTCCTCAACCTGTTCTTCCCATTTCAGCAGCAGAACTGGCTGATTACAGGCATTTATATCTTTTCTGAATCCTCTATCTCCTTTTGGAGTATTTCAACCTAAAGAGGGCAACATGAAAAGCCACTGCCGTATCCTAACACCGTAGACTGGCTGGGTGCAGAGTGTGTGGAGAAAGGAAGGATAGCTGTACCACATGATATTCATGCAAATATGCAGTCCACCCCTCAGGATGCTAAAAACACAGTAACTTCTGCGAAGTTAAACAACGCATGAAAAGCAATTAACTATGCTATCCTGAGTTTGGGTGGTGTAAAACATTTTAATAGGCAAACTGACAACTCTACTGCAATGTAAGAGCACAATTGAGAAATTCTTGGTTAGCCTTGGCAAGTTTGCTTGTGGGATTCAGCAATTAATTGAGCAGGAAGGCATTCATTCCTGTGTGCCTTATCCTCTAAACAAATCCCTACTGGAAGATTTGTTGCCTTAGTTTGCAAAATAATTAGCATGCTAATTTCCAAAGCCAAAGCATTAGACCATCATAACATATGTGGGTTTTCATAAACCACTGGATACACGCAGCATAGACACAACACCTGCAACCTGCAAACAGAAATGTTTTGCTGCTAGTTCCTCTCCAGCAGAGATGTGTCTCTCTGAAACATTTTTTGCTACTCCTCTGTTGCTTAATATTCTTACAGTTTTTCAGTTGCTAAGATATGCAAGAGTACTAACTGTGGCCAGTTTTGCAAGCTTTGCTTATTTCAGTTATTTGTCAAGATAAGTGTGGACAAATATGTTGCAGTATCATCTGCAATGGTATTGACAGTTCTATGTTGAAGCACAGAAGACTGAAGCACTGAATAATGAAGCGTCCTGCCTAACTGGAGGCCACACTGAAATTCATCACATTCATCTAAATGTTCTTCTAAAACATTTGCCTCCTTGGTGGTTGGCATTTTTTTCAGTCTTCTAGTAACCCATAGCATTATTAGCTCAGCAAAACCTTTTTTTTTCTCAGTGTAATCCTGGAGGTGTGTTTTGAGGTGTGTTTGAATGACATTCAAAGAACAAGGTGGTTACAGTGACAGTCTTGCTACTTTGAGGTCCCTAGAAGAAATGCATGGGTAAAAATCAGCTGGTTTTGTTTGACTACCATATAGCCAGTGTGTAGTTCATCTGGCAGCGTTTAGGAATAAGAAAAGCAAAACTCACATTTCCAGCTGTGTTAACTTTCTACTTAACCATAAATAAGAAAAAAAAATATGTTTAGGTAGACTTGCTGGTGTTTGGTTGTTTACTTCAAACCAAACTGAATGTAGTTGTTGGAGTTCTCTGCTGTAGATGTGGGCAATCTCATCCAGACCCCAAGGTTTACCAACCAGACTTGCAAGTCTGTAGATTGCTACATATTTCAAACCAGATGGAGGGGTTCTTTTAAGTGTTTTTTGGTGCACTTCAGAGAACAGAGGAACCTTCTGAAGTTCCAGAGGATTAAATATGCTGGCTTGCAAGGACTTAAAATGCCACAAGAATCATCAGAAAATGGGAGGCACTAGTGGGTGAAGGATTTGGAATAAGGAAACACCCTGACAGACTCTGAATACTTCCTAGCTCACGGAGAGAAGTCCACACCTCTTTCAAACCAGCCCAAACAGTCAAAAGAGAGAGGATGGCACTGAATTAAGCCACAGAAAAGCTATTCAGGCTGTCACTTAAATCCAAGTCTTTCCACAGATTTTATGTGACAGAGTACAGCCATTTGACTTCTGTGTGCTCCATTCTGTCTTCAGAATATCAGAGAATCATTGACGTTGGAAGGCACAAACCCTTAAGGAGTTTATTCCCCCTTAGCTTTATTCTTTTCTCTTTTAAAAGTATAAATTCTTTGTGGTGTCTTTTATTATGGGGTTGTGTTATTATGGGGATGTGCACTGCAAGTTTTTTGGGACCTTCACATTGGTGGATGCTTATTGTAACTCAAGAACAGGGAAAAGTACAATAGAAGAGACATATAAAGGGAGGAGTTTAGAGGCAAAAAAGAGATCCAAATTAAAATCAAGTTTTCATTCAGCAAACACTTATTTGGCTTGATGTTTTCCTAAAAATCTGGAGTAGTTCTTGGTTTTTTTTACCCAGATTGTTTTGCCAATTCTTCAGGTAGCAAGTAAAAACCTATGCAGGTGCAGCAATATGCACAAGTGTAACACAGCAGTCTAGGGAAAAAAGTGTAGAATCTTTTAGTATGACCCACTCCAGTTTGTGAAGTAACTAGCCAAATCTGTGAGTGCCTGCTTAGCCTATGCTCAAGAAATAGCACTTCTGACTTGAGTGGAAATTTCGTTTGAATAAAGACACAAATTCAACAGAGAGTTTGAAAATTGTTCAGAAACAAGTCACAGTGCTGTTAGTGGGCTTTCTTAGATATTCTCTTCATGAAGACAGGAACCTATGTTAATCTGTGGATAATAAGGCATAAAAATGACAAGATAAAAGAACTGCATGGGAGAAGGACCTCAACAGCAGAGGGTTTGTTGTTAATCAGAGCTCACAGCTCTTCCTTAATAGTTTTTCACAGACCATTTCCACCGTCTCTTCCTTTGCACTCAACAGCCCAAATTAATTCCTCATGTATCTCCAGCAGTCAATAAACAGAGGATTAAGGTCTTTCCAGTATGACTGTGATCTACATTTATTTTGCTCTGGTCCAGTACATCAACACTCTTCCCTCTCTGCCTAATTTTGTGCTTTCTGATACCACCAGATCCTACGTTATGGAGCACAGACCACGTACGCCAGTGGCTGGAATGGGCGGTGAAGGAGTATGGTCTTCCAGATGTGGACATCTTGTTGTTCCAGAACATTGATGGGAAGGAGCTGTGTAAAATGACCAAAGATGACTTCCAGAGACTCACCCCAAGCTATAATGCAGATATCCTCCTGTCACACCTACACTACCTCAGAGAGAGTAAGCTAGTTTTCTGTTCTTATGATAGTGGCTACAATCATCTGTGATTGGTATCAGTTTTAGACTTAAGGCTGTGGATACAGTCAGCTGGGTTTTCAAATGTCTGTTGCAAATGTTGCTGTTCCTAAGAATGTAGAAGGAAGCCTGATCTAAAGCCTCTTTGTTTGATGGAAAAATTCTGATTAATTTCAATTGGCTTTCATTCATGTTCATCAAAGAAAAGAGTTAGGGAATATTTCCACATGTCCATCTCAGAGAAAACTCAAATTGAAACCCAGCATATTAATGAGTATACTGTAAGATGAAAATCATATGGGATTCAGTGCTAATGTTTTTTCTGGTCACATACTAGTTTTTTTCCATTTTGATGATGAGAATACTAAATGAGAGTGCAAACATTGATTCATAAAGTGAATTCCAGGCATGATTCAAAGGAATGAGAGCAGTTTGCTCTACCTTGAATAGGATCAGGAAGGTTTCAGTGAATTGAATAAAAGTTTTGTAAATTCTTGGAAAAAAGAAACAGCCCCTGAAGTCCAAATGCAAATTGCTTGTAGTGCATGGCTAGAATTTTGAAGGAAAAGAAGGGACTAGTGAATTCCTGGCTTAAAGGCTTTTATCTAAGCTTGAGGAAGTTTTGCAGGCTTGCTTCAGTTTAAAGAAGTTAAAGTGAACATAGTTTTTGAAGAAAAAAACAACAAGCATTGCAACACCAGTGCGGTGCAGTCTTCTCCACACGCACACTGTCAATAATTAGTCAGAAATATTATGCATTCATAATTCTGAATAAATGAATGCCCTAGTTTAAGCTGTAGCACACATGCCTCCCTCCAAACTATAGAAAGAAATTGTCAGTAGGCTCACATTCAAACAGTCCTATCAGGGGAAAATATGGTTTAAAAAGATAATTTACAAATTTTTTTTTCATTTTGGTGTTGCTTTTTGTTTTGTTTTGTAGCTCCTCTTCCACATTTGACTTCAGATGATGTTGATAAGGCCTTACAAAACTCTCCACGGTTAATGCATGCTAGAAATACAGGTAATGCTGGCACTGCTCCCATTGCTGTAGGTCATCTTATAAAAGCACAGGGTTCCTTTTTATGGGTTGCTTGCTAAAAATGGAAATGGTAAATTAGGAGGGAGACAAGCATATTATCTCCTTGCTGTGTGTGTGAGTTTTATTCACACACATACAGAAAAAGGTGAGATCACATAGGCCCAGATGGTGTAAAAATGATAATTTCTTGTGTCCTATGGGAGAATGGAGTGCCTGACACATGATAAACTGCAGATTTGGGGCCTTTGTCTTTGAGGACTTCTTTTCTCTTTCTGTCTCATTGGGTTGTCAGATGTACTCCATGACGCCTAGAAAGTTGGTGGAGCTGAAAAGTACTTTAGCACTTGCCTAAGTGCTGTGGGCCCTGGTGAATGGGAGCTGTCTCCACTCCCATGCAGTATATATAATTCAATAAAATTGCTATTTAGGGTTAGCTCATCTCATTTGTCAGCTATATGGGACTTGAGCTGGAAACTCCACTAAGTTTGATGCTGTAATTTCCACTAAGTCTGATCTGAATGTAAGAACAATTTTTGTTAATATTCACCCTTCTGTTAATTTGGCCCCAAAAAGTAGAGTGTAGATAAACGAACAATACATGCCTCAAAAGCATCTGTTTTTCAGGATGTGAGTTAAAGTATTTCTGAAAATAATTCAGAATAAACTTTCTTTTGCTCTAGCAGTTGTGCAACAGAGGATGGTGTGGAATTGTACACATACTATGATAGACATACTGATTGATTAAAGATGTTTGGAACATTATGTGATCATGCCTGAGGGTACTAGTTACCTACAGTGACCAGAAAGAACAATGATTTAAGAGAAATGAAAAAGATAATACAAAGGATAATGCGAAAGAAAAAAAAAAAACACAAAACAAACCAACAAACCTAAACAAACAAACAAAAAATCTCATGCCTCCCCCTCCTCCCCACCTTGGATTGTGATGCCTTTATGCTTTTTTCAGCTTTTATTTAGTTTTTTACTGTGGTAAATAGCAGTGAGTTTCCTAGCTAGGAAACTAGCTAGGAATTAAACAG
>NW_009953719.1:2012501-2040538 GCF_000747805.2 Chaetura pelagica | reverse complement strand
CTTTCCCTAAGATTAGATGTTTGCCACTTTACATAAAGGCCTGCTGTGGGCTGTAGGCCTGCTGCAAATCCCAGCAAAGCAATAAAAACATTTCCATTGACTTTGATGGAGTTTGGAATAAGCCTTAAGCCCTTTTTTAAAGTAGGTGGACTCAATGGTCTTTTCCATCTCTGGCTTTCCAAATTCTAATTTTCCAAGCAGTTTCCACATAGTTATCCAAGTGTTACTCAGCAGTTCTATGTGTTATCTTTTTCTACATATGTGCACTGACAATGACATTTTGAAATTTATTTCACTAAAATGAGATCGTCTGCATTTCTGTTACTGGGAGTGTGAATAAGATCATGCTGATCATTAGCATAAGGAAAATTAGCTGTTTTGGTGGCAGAAGAACTTTGGAGTGGGATTTTTAAAGGACTTAAAAAGAGTTAGGAACAAGTTTTCAGTGAAGTCAGCAGTAATTGCATAAACTCTTATTACCCTTTTCATGGTTGTAGAGATGGTCATTAGAAGTCTGTTGATATAGTTAGGGCAGTTTCAATGTTTGTGATAAGTGAGAAATAATTTTCTATGTAAAGCTAAGTATTTCTAATTTCTCACTGTGAAGAGAATGAGATTTCTGAGGGTCTGACCCAAACCTGACCAAAGTCTGTGAAAGATTCCCACAGACACTAATAGGAAGAGAAGGAAAAGAAGCCTTATTTCAGAAGATATGAAACCACCTACCCAGGAGGAGGTGATTGTGGGGAGCATAGAAGAGATTTTGTGAATTTGACTCTCTCCTCTCTTAGCACAGATTTTGCACAGTCTCTTATCCAGAAATCTGAATGGATTTACACAGCTGCAAAGGCTGGTGTAATTAACTTTTATATATAACAGTCCTAAGACAGAAAATAGTTAATAGTCTTCATTCAGACACACTACAAGACAGAAAATATCAGTGGCCTTAGGGACAGTGCAAATGAATCTCTAGGTGTTATGTCTTCTTCTTTCTCTTTAGGAGGTGCCACTTTTATTTTTCCAAATACGTCAGTTTATCCAGAAGCAACACAAAGAATTACAACCAGGACAGGTATGAACAATGACCATCTTTTGTATGCTGTGATCTTATTCATTTCACTTACTGAAGTATCTTGTTTTTCTCCTTCAACTCTCTTTTCGTAAATATAAGGCTATGTTTTGAATACACACATATATACATACATATATTTATATGTGTGTGCATGTATCATTGTGTAGAGATGATTAAACAGAGCAGATTAATCTGTTTCGACCACATATCTTTGTCATCCAAGCAATGCTATCTAGTGTTCAGAGCACCAGAGAATCAGAAGACAAGAGGTGTATTCACTGGTTCTGTTGCACTGTCCCAGTACAGTACTTTTCACTGTGTTTCAGCTCTCTGTAAAATGAGGCCATGCCCTCTTTTTCAATGCTTCTTGAAGGATATTGAGAAAAAATACTCTAAAAATGGTGGGTACATGTTTCTTATGCTACCTACTTTTTATTTACTTTTATTTATGTTTGAGCAAATAAACCCCACAAAGTATGATTGTGAATTTGAGACATTAAATAAGTAAAATCAAAACATAAGAAAGTTCTTATTGCTTAAAAATTTGAAGCCCGTTAAAGTATTGTGAGTGTGCTGGTTTGTGAAAGGTAAAGGGAATAGTTGACAAAGATGAGAACATTGTTATGAAGCAAAAAATTTTCTTTACATCACCCTTCACCATTAAAGATGCAGGAAAAATGCCTAATCTGGACATTTGCTTTTCCAGTAATAAGCACGAAGTACTGTGAGACATCAAGAGAAATAACAGCAAGACTACATTTAGAGGAAATCCATTGCTGAGGCAGAGGCATACATCAAAGTGTTCTGAAGGGACATACACTTGAATTGACTGAGTGCTTGTAAAAAGATGCATTCTTTCACTGAAAACAAGAGGGTTTGGATAGCAAATATTGTATCTATCTTTTATTATTGTTCTAGGGTATAATCCAGGAGACTATACACAAGTAATTATTTTATATACATATGTATACATGTGTATATGCATGTCTGCAGATTTGTTAATTGATAATTTAAAAAGACAGATAGAGAAACAGCTACCAGACCATTACATGATCACATCCATCCTGCTCAGTGTCTAGGAAAACAAACTCTTTTGCTAGGTTTGTTTGTCTGTAATAGTACTGTAGTGAATAGAAAGGAAACCATCGATCCAATGCATGAATTTGGCATTCAGCTTCTGTAAGACATTTACCAAAGACCCCCACAACTGTTTACAATTAAAATTATAAAAAAAATATTTTAACAGATCAAGAACTGGCTAATTGACCTCTTATGAACACTAAGTAATGACATCTGAAGTCATGGGTGCTTTAGTATTCTCTGCAATCATCTATAGTTATTAATAATTGAAAAAGGACACAATAACATTTGGTCATTACATAAAGCCAGAGATTCCTCTAAAGGATCCCTGTACAGGTGCCCAGAGCCTTCTTAGAGGTCAGAGAACTAGCAGTTTGTTAACAGCTGAAAATACAGTCTGATAAATAAAACATATCTTGCATATCTTACTGATTTCAGATTAATCCTTTTCACTCATAGAAGAAGGATTAACATAAGCATTGAACACCCCCTCCCTTGAAGTGTTTAAGGCCAGGCTGGAGGGGCTTTGAGCAGCCTGATCTGGTGGAAGATGTCCCTGCCCATGGCAAGGGGAGTGTGGAACTAGGTGATCTTCCAAGTCCCCTTCAACCCAAACCATACTGAGATTCTGTGGTTCTATGATCTTTATTTATGGCACAATGAAGCCACTGCTCTAGCAGTTGGCCAAAGAGAAAAAAAAGTAAACAAACGAAGAAACACTGTAGAGGATTGCCTGGGAAGTCTGACTGTGCCATTAAATAAATCAGCATTGTAGCCTTGTACGGAAAGCTGTGTGAATCATCCCTTATCAAAAAGGCTATTTGCAGAATTAGAAGGCACTTAAAGTAACCTGTGGGAATACGGAAAATTTTTTGAGCTTGTTGATAGATAAAAAGTTGGAAATTGTTCAACTGAGGATCTAGGGATTACATAATTATCAAAATAAAGAGTGTCATGGAGTACCTGCCTAGTTTCAGTATTAGAAGAAAGCATATTAAAAAAATGTTGGACATTTTTCTGAAGCAGTAAAACAGACTGTGGCCCTCATGGTCACAGGCTGTAGTAGGACCCAGGAGCTTTGAATGGCATGGATGAAGCTGAACATGAAAATGGATGAAAAGGCAAAGCCATAGCTATTGAAACAATTACCAGCTATGCAATGTAAAACTGAAGGAGTGAAGCTCTCAGTAGTTTACAAAGAAAATGAACATATAACAGATGGACCTCAGTGTCCTGCAGAAGATAATGATGCCAATTGAGAGGATTTCAGGAAAATACTAAGTCTGCTGTGAATAATACTATTTTATGGGTATGTTTCCATGGGACTCGAACAAAACCTGATTTTTTTTTTAACCGATGAGAAGTTCTATTATTTCAATATTTGTTTCATCCTGATTTACGATGGGAAAAAAAATGCTAGTTTTCTTTGAAGTAAAAAAGTTCTAAAAAACTCCTGCATCCTGTACATAGTGAAGTCCTTAATTTCAGCATTTTCATCCAAATCACATTTACTATGACACCTACAAAATAAAATGCTTTATGTCAATATTAAAAGCACCTTCCTGTGTTGACACAATTTCTTGTGGAAGATGTAGTTTGGATATGGATTGTCTCTGTTGCTCTATGTAAACTGGTGTTTACATTTCCTACAACTATCATGTGATATTGAAAGTATTATTTAATTTTATTTTTTACAATTTAAAGTTGACAAAGATCTTTAAAGTCAGGATTTTAATTCAAAAAGAAAGAAATATATAAATTTTTTGCAGAAACTATTTTTTTTCTCAAGAAACTATTTTGTTGGCACATTTCATGGCTTTCCTTTTAGTTAAATGTCACATTTCAACCAGACTGCCAAGAAGCTTTTCTATAACAAAGCGTCCTTCGTGTGAGAGCAATAGCAAACCCTGGGGACCATTACTTGATGACATGACAAAGGTCAAATATGAGGAGGGGAGTAAATAATGTTAAACGGGACTTAGCTAAATCCTGGGATGCAATTTTTGAGAAAGTAATTAACCATTGTCATTGTTAAGTCACTACAATAGAAAATTGGAAATGAGCAGGGCTAGCAAAGAACTGCAGTGACAAAGGCAGATTTCTTTAGTCACCTTTATAACAGAACATGAGGTTTCAGCAAGATGAAAGTGATACAATTAAGCTATCAGGAGCTCAGGAAGACCTGATATGGGTTTGTCTGAATGTGTCATCAAACAGAAGCATTCCCATCAAAGATCTGCCCAAGATAAGGACATATTGTACTAATATCTAATGAATAAGAACAGATCTGCTTATCTAGGACAGCAACATGTTTATCAAGGCACAATAATAAACTAAGAAAGAAGTTGGAATTCTGTGCTATTTCAAGAAAGGCTGATTACTGGGTTTTTCTTTTAATGGAGAGGGTGTAGTCAGAAAATTTAAGCTTATGATGTGTTGAGTTAAATGGCGAAACAGTTTTCTCACAGGACTAAATTTGTACCAAATGTATTTTAAGGCTGCAAGTGCTATCGAGGAGAGGAGAGGAGAGGAGAGGAGAGGAGAGGAGAGGAGAGGAGAGGAGAGGAGAGGAGAGGAGAGGAGAGGAGAGGAGAGGAGAGGAGAGGAGAGAGAAGGAGATTGTGGGAGAAGTTGCACAGTCTAACGACAAGCACATGCTTTCAATGTGATCTTTTTCCCCTGATTGTCTGTAGTCTTTCTAGGCAGGGAATGGAAGAACTGGGGGAAAAAGAAGGATTCCTCATGTCACCAGACTCTCCCTGGCAAGGCTGCCATGGAGGTAGATATCTGGCCAGGCAAGGCAGGACTGCACAAGATACATGACTGAGTACTGTCCCCACCGTATACAGACAGAACTTGGAAACCCCTGGAAGCATGACCAGGGTCCTTCTGAATTATTCTGCCAGATGATAAAGTTCTCAGGCTATGAGGTGTCTGTAACTGTAACAGTTAATAACACCTTTGATCTCAACTTAGTCAGGACATCTGCGTGTTACAATGATTCATCTACACACCAGTATTCTGTTCAGAGATGCACAGTTGTGCAGTTCCCAGTATTTTCTCTGAGTTTCTGAAGGACAAGAAGACTGTGGAACAGTTCTCAAGAAATCAGAGATAAAAAAGGCAGTATTCATTCAAATGTAAATTAAAGATAAATTGCATATCTTAGCAAATGCAAAATTTTAAGTGTAAGATTCCAGGAGACAACAGTGCTGGTATTGCCAGTCCGCTCCTTAAGCCAAACAGACTAAATAAATTAAAGGCAATTTGGTTGTGAATTTCACATTACACTTTATTTCCATTCAATACTTCTGTTCAGAGTGCTTGGAAATGGGCTGAGATACATCTGTTTCGCACAGAGTTGGTCTGTGACTATTTCTTTACTTCCTAGCTTATTTCATTTCCAAACATAATTTCTAAAATTAAGCGGAAGTACTGTTAAGAATCAAATAATCTATACCAACTTAGTTCTTCCAGGTAGGTGCTGCTACCTCCCTGAGATCCTGGGCAGGCTATGTAAGCCTCTGGCAGCAATTTTACCTAATGTGTTAAAGCCAGGCATAGAAAATCACGGGCAGCTGTAAAAGATTTCAAAGGGTAAACCAAACCTTTGTATCTACTACATATACTTTATAAACAAAGGTTTTACATTTTAGTTTCTTTGCTTTTATATGCATGAATCAGAGTAATTTTCCTTTGCAGATTTGCCTTATGAGCAAGCCAGGAGGTCAGCATGGACAAGTCATACCCACTCCAGTCCTCAGTCAAAAGGTAAAACACATCTGCATATATCTAGCCTGTGGGCCTAGTGCACATCTGTTGGGACCTGAATAGACTCTGAAGTGAACTGATGGGAGCTACCTTAGCATTCAGCTCTGGAGGTTTTTTACATGTGCCTTGGCTGGAAAGCCTGTTAGCTGTGAACAGGCAATACTGGGGGGGAGTCGCAGGACTCTTCCTTGAACTCAGGCTTCATTAGGTCCTTGACCCTATTGCTGTATCATCTTAAATCCTATTGTGACCATCACTGAGAAGTGAGCAGCAGGAGACCCAGGCCTGTGATCTATCACGTTTGGTGATAATCTTCTAAACCAGAAAAATAACTACATGGGTTTTTTCATTTTCAGCTACTCAGCCATCATCCTCAACAGTTCCCAAAACAGAAGACCAGCGTCCTCAGTTAGGTGGGTATCATTTTGTTTGAATTACAGCTGTGTGACAGTATTCGTTGAACATGCTGAGGACAGATCTCACCGACCAACCAGAAGCAAATTGCAACATCTGATTCAGACCACTAATGAGATCTCCAGCTGGTAACCACCAAATCCCTAGATGTATATGAGTTGGCTCTACATCTGGATCTGAAATTAAGGCTCCCATGGCCATTGAAAATTGTTTTTAGTAATGTTTAATGTCAGTTTCAACCTTAAAGAGTGAAAATGCTGTTGAACAAAGTGCCTGTATGCAGTTTAGGTACAAAGGTGGAAGGTAAGGATGTTGCATGCTCTCCACAGTAGTTGAAATGCTAACAGTTGGAAAATGGGCATGAGCAAAGAAAGCAAAATACATGCAGAAACCTATCCGAATTTGGCTCCTGAAATTAGACAGAAAAATGAGAAGGATTTGTAACCTATTGGGAAATTGAGGAGAAAGTAGAAGTTTATGAGTTTATAGACTAGTGGTTTTGCTACATGGGTGCATTTTGTGTTTGCAGAGCACATAATCCATGGGGTAGGACCTACATTGTTACTGTGAATTAGACTGTGTTTTGGACAGCTAGAAAGCACTACAGAGATTCTGAGTCAGTTACAACTTTTGTTAACAGCAAAAGGATAGAAATAGGAAATAAAAGAGATTTGGAGAATGTCGTTAGCTCAGAAGACTGAACCTGTGTTAATCACATGGATTTCAGATCATTATTCTGTTTTTTGCTACAGCTAATTATGACAGTGTATAATGGTGTCTCATTAACTCATATGCATGCTATCTGGGAAGCCTTATACTGCTTTTTGCCCAAATAGCATTTTATCTAGTCTGGCCTTCAACCATGAGAATCTTTCAAGAAATATGCTGATGATGTCTGTAGGTCCTTACAGACCTGTGAGCTTCACAGGTTATTTAAACATATAAGGAATGTAACCTGATTATCTGCTTGGCTGTAACACTGGTGGCTGTTTGAGAGCAGCTGCCCAGAGACAAGGCAGCCCAGTGACAGCGTCGTTTGGCAAGGGGCAAGGGGTGAGTGCCAACGGGCTGTGCTTGCAGCCCATCACTTTAGCTTTTGTACTTCTGCCACAACCTTCCCTTTTTCCTGTTGTACTTTGATTTAGGCCAAAATAAGTTTTCATTTCTGGAGGGAATTCCATGTGGAAAACATTGAGATGCTACAGGCATTATGTGGCTGGCACAGGATCTTCTGAAAACCCTACTTGCAAGGTTAATACAGGGGATCCCCCACTGGACTCCAGTGGATAAGAACAGACCCAGCCACGTTGCCTGAGTTCAGCCATGCACTCTTAGCCCTCTTTTGGAGGCTCTTTGGCCACAGAGTAAGCAGTGATTGGGGAAAATAAATATGACCTCACAAGAAGAGAGGCTGCTATCCTTTGCAAAGGGGACTCTCACCCCTGTGCCCATGGGCCCTGGCACACTACAAGGGTCAATAGTAGCAAAGAGTGCCAGTGTGTATGTGTGCTTTATTAAGTAGGATTTACAGCTTTTCTGAATATATGCTTGTGCATACTAATACAGTACAAAAAGCAAATGTGTATCCTTGCAATTGTTCACTTGAACACCCAGTTTTAAGGAAAAACATGCCAATATTGCAGTGCAGAGAAAGGAACCACTTTCCTCAGTGTTGGACCTGCTGTCCCATCAGTGACATACACTGCCCCACTCAAGGTTGAAAAACTATGCCTACAATGTCTTACATTATTGCTACATGAATTAAAACCTTTCTTTCACAATTTTGTAGATCCATATCAGATTCTTGGACCGACCAGCAGCCGACTTGCAAATCCAGGTGAGAAGGGATTTTGCTGAATTTGGAGGATTTCTTTTCACTGCTAGTGTCCCCACTTCAGCTTTAAGGCTAGTCTGGAAGCTGATGTGGCTGAGTTTACAGCTCCTCAGTATGACTCAGTGGGAGCTGGTGGTACCCAGTGTGTTGCATGATTAGGTTTCTAGGTTACCCAAGAGTGGGACTGAGGTCACAGATTAAGAAACATAAACTCATGTGTCTTAATGTAGGTGTCTGCATATGAGCTAGGTGTCTTATTTCCTATGATATTCATTGGAGATGTAGTGAATGTAGCCCTCTGTAGAGAGCTATTCAAATCACTCCAGTGTAGATGGTTACATTCAGTCAGTCAAATGCCTCTTTAGAGGTATTTAAAATGCTCATATCAATAGGAGTTCCCTTCAGTTGCCTAAATATTGGGATTTTGTTAAGTGCTGTAATATATCCCATCTGGTCCCCAGGCTCCTCCCCAGAAGTGCATGAGTGTTTTACCAATCTATGTCATTAGTGGCCCAGATTCTGTTAATTCACAACACAATGCCATACTGACCTTGACAAACATAGAATTTTGGGATGCATTACCTAGAACAGGAAAAATATATGGGAAAAAAACAGAAAACAATAATCTATGTGCAAAGAATAATTGGGTTAAACACTTAAAAAATATTCTCCCACCTAAAGAAGACAGTGGGGAGCATTGTGGACAGGGGCTTGCAGTGTATTTTAGCTAAAGATGAGGAACCTCTTCATGAGTTAATAACACTGATTGTGAACAGTGCAGATTTCACTGTTGCTGCTCTGAGCTTGCAGGACACACTGTGGCCATACACCACCATTATCAACATCATTATCTGCCACAATGGATTCACATTGTATGTGCCACTTCCTATTTCCCTTGCTTTAACAGTCACGGGTCCTGTGTTTCTTGTTCCACATTACAGGTCTTCTCAACCCTCAGCAACAATGTTTCTTCTTACAGCTATTGTATGGCTTTTCAGGGCATGAAATTGCCAAAATACTGATCCATTTTTTCACTTTATTCCAAGAGACATCAAGCACAGTTCTAGATTAACTTTATTTCTCAACAGTTGTGTTTGGGTTTTTTTTGTCATAGGAAAGCAATTAAATAAGCATTAAGAACAGGATTATCCAAATGGCCCAAGGTGGTGGGTTTCCTGGTGACACTGATCTTAACTGGAAGTGGGGGCCTGCCTCCCTTTAATTTGTTAACCCTGACTTTTGCAATTTTGTCAATCGTCCATTTGGTAGTCTTCATTACTGGGGAAGACACTGACATGGTCTGGATTGGGACACTTTTTGAACGTTTGGATATGGAATTCCTATACACCATCATTTGTGTGCTTTGACATGTTTTGTGTGTTTATAAATTGGTGGCATTACTCTCTCATTAAAAGGAAATTGACAGCAACCATTTATTTTCATAGGACTATATTTTACATTTGGAAGGCAAGTGTTTATGTTAGAACATATGTTGGATTGCTTATTCAAAAATTTGTGTTTTGTCCAGTGCTGAACTGTTTATTGATTTTCTAAGGCTAATCCTCTTGTTATGTTTTGTGTATTAAAACTTGCATGCCTTGCTCATACCACAGATTCTTTTGTTTGTTTGTTTACTTAATGCATGTTAATGGAACAGAAGAAATTCATTAAGGGCCGTTTGGATAAATATAATTTAAACGAATATGGGTTTCAGTTGCAGTGAAGTATAAACTGCTAATGGATTTCAGATGCTAGTCTAGCTTGATACTATAATTCATTACTAGAAGCTTTCTAAAGAAAAGCTTGTTTATTATACTCTATTTTTGGAAAAAAAAAAGAGTAACCCAACCGATTCCTGGTCAGAGATATACTTAGAAGTTAGCACATACTGGCTGGTTGGCAAATTCTGCTGACATTGTGCTTGTGAAACAGATTGCCTTACAAGCTGCTTCAGCTGTATTTTGCATCATTTCATTGCTGCTTTACTGAGAAATGCTAAGCTTTTAACATGAATATCAGTGGCAAGGCCCTTCAAAATCTACTTTCTATTGCCTAAAATAGTCAAATTTGTTTTCCTGTAATTCTGGGCAACACACTTCTGCAAAGTTGACAGCAGACTAAGTATTTTCTTTTTAACATTAAATTGGCAGAAGAGGGAGAAAAACCCCAACGTTTTAAGTCTTAACTTCGATAATCATTTAAACTCATTTGACACAGAATGATGACAAGAACATATTTTATGGACCTTTTCACTGTTTTTGCAAATGTCTTGCCCTATGGTTGTATGCAGTGCAACAGCAAGCTAATAAGTTTCCGTTCTGCATTTCCCCAAATGCTGAAAGGGAATGATATGGTTTGGCACAAATCCAGCTTTCTCTAAACTTCTCCATTTTATGTAGGCTGATTCCATAGCAGGGAACATACAGTTGCAACATAATGCTGTGAGAACAAGCAAAATGTTATGCAAGTGAAAGCTGTTTGTCCTGAACTTTAGAGATTAGTTTCCTAAATGAGCACTGTATTATTTCCCCATCAATTGTCTACACTGAATGACATTAGGTAACTATTAAATCTCCGTGCAATGGCATTCTGCCATTCAGAAGAAGGAAAACATGACACATTACCATTATCTCTGCTCTTTAGGGTTTCATGAGGCTGGGAAAATGGGACTAGTTAAGAGTAAGAAGCAGGAACAGGCACTGCAACATTTCCTAATAGGGCCCTGTCTGAGATCCTGGAAGAAATGATATCTTAACATTTTGAGTCACTACTCCTGACATTTCTCTTCCGTCTCCCCCTGCAGGGAGTGGGCAGATACAGCTGTGGCAGTTCCTGCTGGAGCTCCTCTCGGACAGCTCCAACTCCAACTGCATCACCTGGGAGGGCACCAACGGGGAGTTCAAGATGACCGACCCCGACGAAGTGGCTCGACGCTGGGGGGAGCGGAAGAGCAAACCCAACATGAACTATGACAAACTCAGCCGTGCGCTTCGCTACTACTATGACAAAAATATTATGACTAAGGTTCACGGTAAGCGCTACGCCTACAAATTTGATTTCCACGGAATCGCTCAGGCTCTCCAGCCTCACCCTCCAGAGTCGTCCATGTACAAATACCCATCAGACCTCCCCTACATGAGCTCCTATCACGCGCACCCTCAGAAGATGAACTTTGTAGCTCCCCACCCCCCTGCTTTGCCTGTCACATCGTCCAGCTTTTTCGCTGCCCCTAATCCATACTGGAATTCACCAACTGGAGGTATCTACCCCAACACCAGGCTGCCAGCTGCTCATATGCCATCTCATCTTGGCACCTACTACTAAGTGGGGAAAAAAAGAAGCACCAGAAAAAGCAAACAAAGACACTTCTCGCTGGGATACAGTTCCCTGATGAGTTGCAATGAACTCTATTGGAGTACATTAATTAAAAGTGCCTAAAGAGACAAGTGAAGGTTTGGCTGGGAAAAAAACACATTAAAAAATAGATGTCAAAGACTCTTTGTAGTAGGATTTAAAGGAGATATTCAAGTAGTATTAAGATACTAAAATGTAATGTATATGGGCATCGACTCTGTGGACCAAACAACAATAGACTATTGTAGGTAAAAGCATGAAATGATAAGAAAAACCTACAAAAGTTAGTGGTCTTAAAAAGTTGATAAGCTTATGTGTAAAGTTTGATAACTTGCTAGTGCAAAACTGGGACTATACTACAGCAATATAAGGATAAGTCTATAGTGACCTACCATACAATATACGAGTCATTACAAAAGAGGGGGAAAGAAGGGAAAAATAAAATTTAAAAAAAAGACAAAAAACCTACCTGTATTTAAAAAAACAAACAAACAAACAAAACATATCAACAAGAGACTGGTTTAGTGTGGAAGCTGATTTGGAATAGGACAGCACTGTTTTGGTTAAAATCAAATGCATGCCATTCAACAGAGTGTTATCAACTACTCAAACTGTGAAGACAACCCAAACTTAGAGATTCCTTGACAGTATTACAGGAACCCTGAGCCAAACATTGGAAATGAGAATGTGCTGAAGGGCAAGTGTATGACTGTAGATCAGAGGCCTGCACCTGACAGAGGAAGCAGAAAGGAGGAAGAGGAAGACAAAGGTGGTGAGAATGGGAGAAAAGAAACTTCTTTACCAGTAGAAACTGAAAAGACTGAAAACTTAGTAGTGTTGGGACTGTGAAGAAACACTTGTTTGGACTTGTAAAACATATTGCTCAATATATCTTTCCCAGTATTACAGGAGGAACAGACTTGATTTTATAGTAATAAAATAAAGTGGAGAAAGGGAAAAACAGAAAAATTCAGAAATAAGATTATGCATCTCTTTAAAACAAAAACCAAAACTGGAATTGTGCTCAGTATTTAAAAATTACCAGTTATAACCTCATCATTATTAAGGGAGTTTGTTTTCTATTGGTAAAGCAAGAGACGACCCCTGACTGCCAAAATCAGAAATCATCTAAGTATTTTTGTTAGGCGGGCGCCAGTTTTTCTTTATCGAGTCGCGAACGCTGTGCGTTTGTCAGAATGAAGTATACAAGTCAATGTTATTTTTTCCTTTTTATATAATTATTATATAACTTATGCATTTATACACTACGAGTTGATCTCGGCCAACCAAAGACACAAAAAAGGGACAATCAAAATATTGTGGCCTTGAATTTTAACTCTGTATGCTTAATGTTTACATTATGAACATATTAGTACTTAGAATGCAGAATGTATGTAATAAAATAAGCTTGGCCTAGCATGGCAACTCAGATTGACACTGTACTTTGCATTTGCATTTGCGTTTTTAGTGCCTGACATGCCCATCAGATCTCCTACTCACTGTGTTAAAATATGCTAGGCGTTTTGTTTTAGAACTGTTTCTGAAATCTGGAAATCATGGAAATGTAGGACCAAATCACAATGCTTAGCCTAAGTTCAAAGTGGACAGGTGCTGTGTGTCTTGTTTTCCAGATGGTTCTACTAAAATATTTGCTGCCCTTCTTTAACAGTGCCTTGCCATTCTTGTCTTGAGCTTCTTTTGCCCAGAGATTGCAACCATGCCCAATTCTTTGACAACTTCATGGCCAAGACTGAAAATGAAGTCTAAATGAAGCCTATTCTTCCTCTAAATAAGAATATTGACACTCAGAAATTATCTTTTGTTACCATCAGATTATGCAACATAATCTCAGCCTGAGGTGTACTTCTATACTGCATCAAAAATTGGATGACCATGCTCCTGTCCTATTAATACATACTGTATTATTTTTAGTAAAGAAAGTGAATAATGAAGAACTTCCATTATTCTTCACTTTAGAATGAAGGGCTTGGTAGCCTGTTAATTTGTCATTGCAGTAAATCCTGGCTGTTTACAAAGGGCAGGATGTTTTCTTTCTGTTCTGGATTTAGAGGCTTCCCACATTGTACCCTGGGCCCCAAAACTACATCTGGTGCCTAATGGCATGACTCCATTATTTTTTGAAATACCAGCTGAAGAACTGGTCTGGAAAGTCAATACTGACATTTATGAGTGTCTCTCCACAGCAGGCAGTGTTTACTGCAGAGACCCCAGACAGCTCAGACCTCCAACTGTAGCCCTCTTTTTTTGCTGTTCTTTTGTCTCTTTTTCAGACAAAATGGGTGTGGTTTCAGGTTTTATAGCAAATATTCCACATATCTGTTTTGTGGAGTATTAATCAGTGCTGTGCAATGGGAGCCTACTTGCCAGACTCTCATGTTATGGGTGTCTTGGTGGCAGTTTATAAGCACAGGATTATATTACTGATGTTTGAGATTGAGCAGTAGCATCATGAACCTTGAGATCATTTGGGGAATAAGCACCGTAAGTCTGTCCCTTTTAAAGAAAAACTCACAGAAAACTTAGAAAAAATGAACTCTTGGAAAAAGTTAGTCACTCACTATTTTAGAAAGCTACAACAGGCACACCTACATGCTGACTATAAGAATAATAGTTTGCCTTTCAGTGGAAATAAATCTACAGATGCTTGCTATCTACTTCATGTGTACTTCCAACTCAAAAAAAAAGGTAAGGGTATTGTTGAACCAGCTTTTAATTAAACAATTAAAAATCCAGATAAAACAACCATCTTTGTTTAGGTTGGCAAGGACCTGCCCGGAGGCCTCCAAAGCATCCCCAGTGCTCACAGAGTTGCCTGCAGGATTTCCAGATTGTGTTGCCTAGCTGCTATCATGTGCAATGGGAACAACATCCTGATGTTAAAAGAAAGGATCCAAATCCTGGGACAGAGATGGAGTCATAGCAGATGGCGTGATGGAGATTTCTCATAATGAAAAGCAAAATTCCACAGTAGACCATGGGTAAGCTCACTGGCAAACCAGTCCAGGATACCCATCTTAGAGCTACACCTTTCCCCAGGACAAGCTCACAGCTTTCCAGGAGCCTTGGAAAACCTGGATTTTGCAAGCCTGAAGATGAAGAGGAGAATGAAGGATGGAGAGACCCTACCGCTGTTGCACTGGGATGGGTGGCCCTGCTAGTTGCAGGGCCTTCCTACCCCAGGGGCAGCAGCCATCCCATGAGGTCTTCCTCATGGGAGAACAAGGTGTCCCAGGGCATTGGCAGAGGTCACTCTCTGCTGCATTTTCTGACGACTGGACCCTTGGTTCAGTCTCTGCTGCCCAATCTGGCTGTGGCACTGGGAGCCAGGAAAACTAGAGTAAGGTTCCCAGTTCAGGCCATGGCAAGAGATGGGCCTAGCTCAGCCAAAATACTCAAGGAAGCTGAGCAACTCTGGTTCCATACCATGAGAGACATTCACTTGAGGCTCAGCCAGACCCCAAGACCTCAGCTGAACACACAGTTCGTTTGCCACTTAAGCACCTGGGTGCATGGACGACGTGACCCTGATGAGTCCACATTTGTACATGTTGGTCATGTTGATAACTTTGGCCTTTTGTTTAAATCAGAACTTCTTTCAAAGTCAGTTACCAGTCAAGCTTCATAGCTTATTACAGCACTCTAAGGACTGTTCTGAAAGAAGCAGCTTTATTTTTCCTGAAATGTGGAGATACACAATTGTGCTTACTTTTCACCAAGAAATACCTATCTGTCTGAAAAGCTACACTATAATTAAGGGAAGTGATGGTGAGAGAAATTTTAAAAGTAACACTGTAGGAAGCTTGAATGTCACCATTCTTCAAGATATTTCCCCTGATATTAAATTTCTCTTAGTGAGTATACAAAAAATGCTTTTGAAGGATGCATTTTGCAATACTTGTGAGTTTTCAGGGAAGTTGAACAGAGGTTAGGATTGCACAGCACCAACTGTAAGGAACTCCTTCATTCCCCTCACTTTCCACATTCAGAAAAGTCCATGTTGGGTACCTCAAATGCCACATACTTTTTAAACTTCACACAGAAACATAGCAATCATCAGTGATTTAGACTTTCTTCTGCAAACTATTCTTTCTCAGACTGTTTCTTACACTAGCTAAGATCTAATTTTTAATTAAATAATTACAGATGCTTGATGATTCCACAATCTTTTTCTGTGCCATCTTCTCAAGTTTTGGTCACATGAGGGGAAAGACCCTGAGAACAGTCTCTGCTTACCTAGATCTGTGGTAAGACAGAATGGTACCTCATCCATCCAAAAGATTCACTTAATTCATGTCTGAATTTTAAGTGCTAAAGTAGCCCTGATGCAACACAAGTGCTTAGTTCCCTGTCTGGTCAGTGGAGGAAGCCTTCAGATATATTTACAGCAGATCCTGCCTTCCTTTGGCAGCTCTGTTAAGGAGATCAGGTGCTAACATGGAGGCTCACAGTGGACTGTGGCTAGTCCCCTTTCATGAGTGACAAGTAACTGTTATGTGGCAGCAACACTTGGTGGAAAAAGCAGAGGTCCCTTGAGCCTTTTTGGTAAGGTTTTGCTTCTTTTTTTTCTCACTGGAGTTAACACATCCCTCTCTGAGGCAGGAGAACCCTTCCTCATCAGAGTTCTGCTAAAAGCTCTTAGCCCTTAGGGTTCAGAGGAGGCCACCTTCCAGCACTTGACTTTACATTGAGGAAGGCAAGGGCTAAAGAGTCCATGGAGCCTTCCCCATGGTTAATTAGCACTATGCCCTTGCTTCCATAATGAGCACTGCATATACACACACTTGGTCAAGGCACAGAACTCTCAACTATACACTCACAAAAGCTTCTGGTTAGGTCTTGACCTCTGTGCAAACCACACAGGTGGGTCACACCAGGAATTCAGCAATTGAAAACATGAAAATGAAGTCTTGGTAAGTAACACCATTTTCAGGAAGCACATGAAGCTGCTCAGAAGGCTGTCTTGGCTCCCTGGTCACTTCCAACCATCGTCTGCAACCTCCAAAGTGGCTTGGCTCCACCACTGCCCCTTGGCTGGTGTGATGACTCCTTCAAGGTAGTGGCAGCTGAGGATACATCAGATGCATGACCCAGTGAGAGCCTTGCTTGAAGAAGGGAAACAACTTGGTGAGCTGGTTAATGATAATATTCGGCAAACTGCTATGTGGAAAATTATTTCAAAATTGAATGGTCCTCATTGGTTCAAAAGACACACATTTTCAAGAAAACTAAATAAAACAACCAGGCAGCTTAGGCTAGGAATTACCCTGAGATATACTTCTAAATCACTGGAGTGAGGACCTCTCAAAACCAGACTTGGAACGTTTCTTGGGCTGTGTACCAGAATCTTGGACCATAGGTATTTCATAAAAGAATAAGGGGCAGAATAGTTTTCTATCCACAGTCCCAGAAAATTAGTGAGGAATTCTACTTTGGAAACCCCATGCATCCCCCTGACAATTACAGAACCATTTTCTATTATATAGTTATTGATGTTTCCTTAATTCTCTTCTAATTTGCAAAGGTCTCAACTCCAGGGGATTTCCATCCATTCCCTTAACACAGAGAGAATACATCTCATTATCAAAGAAGGGTTTTTTTGTTTTTCTGCTATTTTTTGATGTAGCTTTTTTTTTTTTCTGTTTATTCTCCCCACATATCACACTCAAGATGTCCTAGCCTGCCTCAATGTTTATGGCTTTCCAAATATTTGTAATGGATTATCATGCTCCCTTTGACTGGATGTTAGCCAAGCTTAGACATATTCCACTTCACAAACCTATCCCTCTTCTTCTCTGATAATTGTTAATGGGCTTTTATTTTATATATATATAATTATTATTTTTATATATATTTCTTTTTAATGCTATCTGTGCACATGAGCAAGCCTGATATCTCCTGCTGTCTAAACTATTTCCATCTATAACTTCTCTGACTGCCACCTCCTTCCTACTGGAGTCTATGCCTCTCTGCCCAGTCAAGCAGTTACTGTGCTTGTAGCCTCACCTGCCTGAAAGTTATCCTTTGAGCAGCTAAAAGACCTTTCACCCCTTCTTTTCTGAATGGGCTTCCACGTTCTTGTTTGAAGCAGTTTCTTTCTCATTAACTGAAAAACCCTCCTTCCTCAGATCTCTCCACCAACAAACAACTAGGACATTTTTCCAAACTGTTGTTGTGAACTTGCTGCATTAATTCCACCAGCTCATCTCACTGAACTGTGCAGTGTTTATTTGGCACTGTTCTGTCTGTGTCCTGACTGGACTGAAAGCTGCTTCAGTCAGAACATCCACATCCACAGAGCACCCAGAAGTCTTGTTGCTGCTTATCGCTAGATAATCATGAGTAACATTGTCAAAAAAAGTGCCTGTACGTTTCCAGTTGTCTTCATGATTGAGGTGTCATTCTTCTCCACCAGAAACTTCAAACTGCTCTGCACAAAATGGTTACAGGGTTCTTGAAAGAGAGACAGAAACTTGAGCTAAATGATTGCCATAGTTCTTGTAGGCTTCAAAGCAGTCCTAAGAGGATATGAAAGGCAAGTCTTAAATTTTAAGACTTCTTTCACTCAATTCTATCATAGATTTTTGCAAAACTGTTTACCAGTTTGTATCTGCTAATGAGCCATGTAGACCCTCTGGCCACTTGAGACAGAAGCTCAGGACTGCCAGAAATGATATAAGGCTTCAAAACCATCTCTTCCTGCTCCCTCCAGGAGAAGACCTGAAGGGCTTGTGAAGCTATCCAGTAAATCTGCAGCAGCACTGACCACTGAAATGGTTGATTTTAAAAGCAATGTCCCTTTTTCCTTGTGTGATGTGGATGAGTATGTTCACCTGCATTCCTGTAGAAAAAATACAAGGGGAAGAAAAGAAAAAGAAAAAAAAAGAAAAAAAAAAAAAAAAAAGGAGAGAAAAAAAAAAGTCAAAATACTAATTTCTTTTATGGTTTAAAAATCAACCCATGTTGCCCCATGCTGTCTAGTTCCCAGAAGCACTAGTCTGGTACATGAACATAGTTCAGTTTCCTGGGATGAGAATGGCATTCAGATGACCTGGCCAGCAGTCAGATCCTGTTGTGCTGGATATGGTAAATACAGACTAACAGATGTTGCTTTGAAGTGCTCATATCTTTAAATACAGAAGACTAATAAATGCTGCAGAGGCTGTATTTTTTACTCAGGCTAGCTGAATATTTTCCATTTCAGCTCTTTCTTCAAGGAGAGAAGATGGAATTGTTATTTTCTTCTAAGATGCTCTGCGAGTGAATCCAGGAAACAGGTAGAAGGTGCTTGGACCTTGTGATGGGCTCATATCCTGACACAGATAGCTCACAGCCTGGATCCCAGAGGAAATGAAGTGTTTTCTCTTTACCTAAATGACTGCTGGGTATGACTCTGGAAAAGCTGGAAGTGGCTCTAAACAAGTTGTAAACCTCCCAGCACGGATTTCCAAGAAAAACACAGAAAATTTAGACTAAAACTAGCGGCACACAGCCTTTAGAGCACAACAGGTCTTGATTTTCAAAACAGGTGTGAAGATAAAGGTTGCTGCCTTGGCTGTTCCTGGAAGATTAAAGTGAAGGAGGTGTCAGGAAAGGGGGCATACAACAAAAGATTCATGGAAATGACAGGAGGAACTACTTTCTATTGGGCTTGGAATGGGGAGGGAAAAACAGGACAAGGAGGCCAAAATCAAGAGGGAAAGAACACGAAAAAAAGAGTTAGGAAGAGATGTCAGAGTGGGTAGTAAATTGTCATTACACCACCTTCTTTACTAGCCATTTGTGCAAGGGGCGCAAGTGAACCTTTAAGACTTGCAAGGATTACTCGTGCTAAGTGTTAGACCTGATTTGGTGATGGTGACATGAGACCAGATATGAATAGTCAGTAAACAGAGAGCCAATCAGGGCATCAAAAAGTGGGCTGACTATGTGAAGGCAGCAATCAAGGAAGTTGTCTTTTAGCTTAACTTCTGCCTTAGAGAAAGAGGAATCTCATGTGATCACAGGAGGGCAGGGAGGCTTCAATACCTATTGAAAACCAAACAGGTTATTTTCATATATAGGCATGGAAAGTGAAAGATGCATCTGAGTGATGTGGGGAAGAAAACAGCAACTGGATGTCAAGAGATTAGCAGAAAGAGAGGCGAAAGTGGAAGAAAAGGAGACCATAGAACCTAGTGATTTTAGAGGTTCAAGAGAACAGAAAAAAAAAAGGCTTAAAGGGAAGAAAAAATCAGGATTAATTCGAAGTTCTGAGCCCAGAGGAGTTGTTGGAAAGAAGCTTGTGATGTGTGGTTCAGTAAGGGGCAGGTTAGCACATCTGGGCTAATGTCAAAGCTAAAATGCCTGAACTGAGGAAAAGATTAAGTTTATAAATGTTATGCTTAATTTCTCTTTCTACACTTATCACTTCAGTGTATTTTCAGCTAACATTTATTTATTATAATTTCCACAAACATTTCATGTCACAACTTCATTATAATGTAGACTGCACACTGAACAGCTGTAAAATAGCCTTGCCAATGCTGGTAATTTGCACTGGGAATGTAATATCCAGCTCCAGTCACTGATGAGTGCTCTGCAAAATGAGCTAACCAGCATTTTTCAATTCTTTAACCACTTACCTCAACAATTAAATGTATTGCAATGCTAAATGTATAGTATATAATAAATCATTCCAGACTGTATAAAAGCGTCAGACAATACATCTCTGTTGTTTTGTCATAAGCTGTATAAAATGCTGGCTCAGCACTCTGGAATGGTTTTGTTCACTCTTGTTATTTTAGTTGTATACCAAAAACCAGTAGAGTTTTATGCATACTGTGTGTCTCCCACTATGCTCTCCTTTTGCTTCTCGATGTAGATCACCATGAAAGGTTTTATCATAGTAGTCTATGAGATGGGAAACCCATCACTTACTTTTGCATTTTTGATGTTCTGCGTAACTACTGGAATAGGTCTTGAGCTGAGATATGGTAGGTTCTCCTATTTCCTGTTGCATTTCCAGTTCCTTACTTTGACTAAAAGCTGAGATGTTTGGTTTGTGTCTCAGTCATCTGTTCCTCAATAATGTCTGGTGGCTTTACTATAATTATAATGTTACAGCATCATTAGGGTCTAGCATGCCTTTTTTCTTCAATTTTGGCACAATACAATATAAAAGTCGAGAATTTGGAAGGGGTACAGCAGCTTTTTTTAGTTAGAATACCTGGCAAAATGTAGTTAGTTGATTGATTATAAGGTTTCCAAAAGACCAGAAGTAGCTTAGGCTCTGAAATCTGATAGACTTGTGATGGGATTTGTGTTCCCCAGTCCCTCAGACATTCCAGACATCCTTTCCTGGTACTTTGTTATTTAACGAAGTCACATTCCTTTGGAAGGACTTGAAGCTGAGTGTCTGGCCCTTGGAGTGGCCTCCAGCAAAAGCAGCCATCAGGGAGTAAAATGCCAACATACAAGATGTTCACTGTTACAGGAAAAATAGTTCACCAAGCACAAGTCAAAACTGTGACTGATAGCTTAACATCCCATCCCCGATGGTGGGGCTTGGGGTGGTCTTGAAAAAAAAAGGAACTGGACAACGATGCAGGTTTGGGATTGTGTTTGGGTACCCTTGACTCTGAAGTCTACATTCTTGGTCTGACACCTGCATGTTGATGTGCAAATGTGACTGCCTCTCCCCACGTGTGTTCTCCTACACAGGTGGATATACAGGCCTTGTGGTTCTTGAACCTCAACAAAAAATGTCCATACATTTCCTTCCCCATTCTATGGGGTTGCTGGTGCCTCTTTTGGCCTTCAGGGTAGTGGTAGCCAACAAGTGTCTGCACAGTCAACTATTTCAAGGCTATAAAGCAGCCTTACAGAGAGGTGCTCTCACAGACTGTGAAGGTGCTGACAAGTTTCCTGAACAGTAATGTGATATGTGACACTGAGTGTTGGAGTTGTGTGACGGAGTTTTAGTAGGGGGAAAGGTGCACCAGGGGTGTCTGCTGGGAGAAGCTGCTGAAAGCTCCCCCTGCTCCAAAATCCAGCCCCACCATGGGCCAAAGTCAAGCCCATCAGCAACGGTGGATGCGCCTCTGCAATTAACACACTTCAGAAGGGGAAGCAAATTGATATAAGACCTGCAGGGCAGAGGAGAGAGGGAGGTGAGGGCAACACTGAAGCAGAGGTAGCAAGGTCGGTGAGGAAAGTAGAGGAGGTGCCTGAGCAGAGGTTCCCCTGCAGTCCGTGGTGAGATGGCAGCTGTCCCCCTGCAGCCCATGGAGGAGCAAGGTGCATGGAGCATGGTGAAGCAGGTGTGGACCTGCAGCCATGGAGGACCCTGCACCAGGGGAGGTGACTGTTCCCAAAGCAGGCTGTGGCTCTCTGGGAAGCCCACAGTGGAACAGTTGGTTCCTGAGGGACTGCATCCCATGGGAGGGACTCAAGTCAGAAGGGCTCATGAAGGACTCTGTCCCGTGGGAGGGACCCCACATTGGAGAGGGGTAGACTGTGAGGAATCCTTCTGCCTCAGAAGGGAGTAGTGGCAGATAGCAACAAGTGACGAACTGGCCACAAAACCCATTCCTTGTCCCCCTGTGCCGCTGGGGGGAAGGAGGGAGAGAAATCAGGAGTAAAGTACCTTGGGCCTGGGAGGAGAGGAGGAGTGGGGTGTTTAAGCTCTGTTTTTTGTTTTCTCTTTGTCGTGGTTTGATTTGTATAGCAATATACTACATTGATTTTTTTCCCAAGTTGAGTCTGTTTTGCCTGTGACGGTAATTGGTTAGTGAACCCTCCCTCTCCTTGTCTTGAACCATGAGCTTCTAGTTGGATTTTCTCCTCCTCATCCCACAGTGAGGGTAGATGTGAGCAAGCAGGCACCTGATTCTTTGTGGCCTGCTGAGCCTAAACCATGACAGCAGGTCTGGGTGCTCACGGCATTGTCTGACTGCTGAGTGATCTGGGCAGGGTTGTAGTTCATGGTGAACTATATGGAGAATGTACAGGTCTCCAGGGAAGGAGCAGTGCTGCCATACACCTGCTGGGCTTGCTTTGGGCTTTATGATGAGGCTCCTGAAGATTCTCAGGCTTAGTCCCCTGTCCCTCCTGTAGAAAGAGATGACCTGAACATTTTCTGGGAGTGGTGTGGTTTGCTTGATTATTGAAATGAGAACAGGAGTGCACGCTGGACTTAGCCTGCAAATACTTCATGCCTCCACTTTGACCCTCTCCCACGTTCCACAGTGGTGGACTGAGTCAGGTCCTGCCACTCTTCCTTCTCACTTAGCTCAGACTTTGAGATCCAGAAACTATGGGTCCAGAAGCAGCTGGACACCCCAACTTGTCAGTTCCTGCAGGCAAGTTTACTCACAGATAACTGGATATTCTTCTCTTCAGCAAGAATAACAAAAAATCTATTTAAAAATATACAGGAACTGGTAAGTGAATTTGACCCCCATGTGCCCAGGCTGGACAGCTGTGGCAGGGCTCTTCTGCCTGTGCTCCTGCAGAGAAGTGGAACCAGACAGGCTGCCTGGCTGAGACCAAACCCTCTGCTATGGCCATGCTGGTAGTCCTGGCATTCAGCATCTCTGGACTGTGGATGAAAGTTTTGTTGGCTGCCCACTCAATCTATGTCAAGGATTTGCTGGGGCAGAGGGACACCAATTCAAAACCTCTTGCTTTCTCAACCTACATAGCCATTGTGCATGGTGGAATTCATCTTGGAAAAGGAACCTGTGGGTTTGTGGATTTTGTAGGTAGTGATCTACCAAGCAGCCCTGTGTGCCCCCTGCCTGTCACTGTCCTTCCTCTCCCAGCAGCCACAGAGGGAGGACTGGGCACCCTCAGGCACTGGTCAGGGCTTCCCTCAGATGACCAGCAGAACAGTGTGCGTGTCTATGCATGTTCATATGTACCTGTGTTTGTGTGTGGTGTCCATGGCTCTAAATAAATAAGTAAAATCCCTCCTGGTAAAGTCTCCCCATGATCTCATAATTCCCACACGAATGCTCTGTAGTATTGAATGATCTGCAGGGTTTTGCCAAGTGGTTTATAACTGTCTTTTTGTGGGTTATATTTTGCAACACAGGTCATATTCACTCTTTTTGCTCTCTGTCCTCATCTCTTCCCTGCTGGGCTACAGCTGGGTAGCCAGTAAGAGCTCTAGGCACTGGACATTTTTTAATGCCCTCTGTATTTCAGATGCTCTCTGAAGTTTCTGTTTGAAGGTCTGGGCTGTGCTCTTGACTCAGCCTGGAGAAGGCTGCAGTACTGAGCCTAGTCCCACCAGGGCAGCAGAAGGAGAGACAGAGCTGTGTGACAACCAGAGATGGAGGCAGAGTAGGCTGGGAAGGCACTGCAGACCATGCTGTCCCTTCTCTGCTGCTCCTCTTGACTCTACACTGCAGCTGGGTGGCACTGAAGGTGCAATACTGCTGCTCCTTGGGAAGAGCCTGCACATTTCCCATCCCCTCAGCAAGTCCCTGTGACATAGATGACAGTGTAATCAACCCAGGGGCAAGTGGTCCTCAGCCCACTGCTCACCCCCTGCTGCAGTGCTGACTGGGACCCCCGGTGCCCATGTTGGATGCTACACTGTCCTATGTGGTCTAGGACACAGTCCTGCTCACAAAAGTCAGCCTCGGTTTGCCTATTCAAGCTGCTGCAGTAGCAAGGGACCCAGCAGGCACTGCACCTTCAGCCCTGTCCTGCACTGGCATCAGCCCCGGCAAAGTCCTGCTCCACCAGGATCCAGGCGCCTGCAGCAGATCTGCTCTCCTCAAATACTTCAGGGCATGTTCCTCAGTCAAGACATATTCCTGTTTCCCCCAAAAGATGGCACTAGGATTCACCGAAAGTGAACCACTCGGCACCCAGCATGTTTTTGCATCTGTGGAAAGTGCCACCGGGGCTCTCCCTGGCGGTGCCCATGCCTCACCCCCCAGAACCCCCCTTCAACCACCTCCTCCCCAGCCAGACCTTCACAGGGCCCCGGTTATGGGCAGCAGCAGCAGAGTGACAAAAGTTACCACCTGCTAAGAGTAGGTGGCAGGTGGGAACGGCCTTTGGCAGGAAGAAAACAAGCCCACACATACACGTGGTGCCTTATTTCTAAGGCAATGAGAAAAGCAAATACGCAATATTGGAATTAATTTTCTATACTGACATTATCTGCTATACTAAAACTGACATAACTAGGATTTTTACTGAGAGGTTGATTATTTTTTCATTTGAGCCCATAAACCTATGAAAAGAGTATCTGTGTGGTAATTTAAGCCATGTTTCAAAGTTTTTGAATGCAAACGTTTCAACATAATTATAATTATAGAAATATTTTCATGATTAAAAGAATAAAACTAATGAAAACAGCATTTGGGGAGATTTTCTTTCCTTGCAATTTTTATCACATATCAAAGAAAGGTTTTTATTTGTCAGTGAAGCAAAAGTTTTTTGCCTGTAAAACAATCCCCATTCCAAGATAATGGACTTCTTGTATTCATTAATGCCTCTAATAGAACTATCACCTGAACAGCTGAGATTTTTCTCTTCACTAAATAAAATGATAGGATCATAGTTCTACAAAAAAAAAAGAAAAAAAAAAAAGAAATTTAAGTGTGCAGATGAAGGGTTTCTAAAGACAACAGAGCTCCAATGTTCAAAGTGCTGCCTCAGTACATTTAAGAAAGAAGGGACCAAATTGTCAAATCAGTTCACCCTCCCAGACAGTTTAGGAGCCTCCAAGGACCATTGGGTCCCACAATTTCCCAAGCAAATAGTATTCCTTGTCCATAGCAAGTTCAGCAGTGACAGTTCTTGCAAGAGGCTCTTTGTTTTGCAAATGATGGTGTCTCCTGAAAGACAAATGTCTGATTCCCATGTGCTTCCAATATTTTCAGACCAGATGTTAATGTACAGACATTCCTGTGAGTTGCCAGAAAGATAATTTATTTTTTTTTTCCTTTTTTCCCCTTGCATGTTACTGCTACCAAAGTGTGGTTAAAATCACAAGTGTGAAAGACAGCCTGAAGACTGCTTGTTCCTGAGCTGAAGAACCCACATGATAGACCTGGAGAATGTGAGGTTCTTGTAATGCAGATGTTCTTCTAAGAACATAAGCTTGGAGGTGTCAGCTGAGCACAGTACCGTCCCTGAGAATGACCTTACATATATGTTTCTTATTTATAGTGCAAAATAGGATCTGTATGTCCCAACTACTGCACTGACCACTCCTTTTGTTCTCCCTATCAATATACTGTTGCTACTTACGTCTTTGGGTAGGAAGCTGCTCTGCTCAGTGGATTACAAACTGCTGTGCACCATTCCAGCACAACTACTAAAGGTAATAATATTCAATAATAAAGTGGGAACACAGCTCAGAGGAGAGGACTGCTCCACGTAGCCAGTAGCCCGTCTGGAGGGCAGCAGTTTGCTGCCTTTTTTAAACTCGGGACACCCCGGGATAGATAGATAGATAGATAGATAGATAGATAGATAGATAGATAGATAGATAGATAGATAGATAGATAGATAGATAGATAGATAGATAGATAGATAGATAGATAGATAGATAGATAGATAGATAGATAGATAGATAGATAGATAGATAGATAGATAGATAGATAGATAGATAGATAGATAGATAGATAGATAGATAGATAGATAGATAGATAGATAGATAGATAGATAGATAGATAGATAGATAGATAGATAGATAGATAGATAGATAGATAGATAGATAGATAGATAGATAGATAGATAGATAGATAGATAGATAGATAGATAGATAGATAGATAGATAGATAGATAGATAGATAGATAGATAGATAGATAGATAGATAGATAGATAGATAGATAGATAGATAGATAGATAGATAGATAGATAGATAGATAGATAGATAGATAGATAGATAGATAGATAGATAGATAGATAGATAGATAGATAGATAGATAGATAGATAGATAGATAGATAGATAGATAGATAGATAGATAGATAGATAGATAGATAGATAGATAGATAGATAGATAGATAGATAGATAGATAGATAGATAGATAGATAGATAGATAGATAGATAGATAGATAGATAGATAGATAGATAGATAGATAGATAGATAGATAGATAGATAGATAGATAGATAGATAGATAGATAGATAGATAGATAGATAGATGACAAAAAAGGCTTTACGAAGCAGACCCTGACTGTGGAATTGCGCTGTGCACCAAGATGAAGGATTCTTCGGAAGGAAAAGCGTGGGCGTGGGAGAACGAAGCGTCTTTATGCTGTCCCGACACTAGATGGTGCAGTGGGTTAGAGCAACCTCCTCTTGCTGGGCACAGTCCGGTCCGTCCCGGGGTCTGGCAGCCCCGGGCGGGGGCTGCACAAGGAGGTGCTGGGGTGTCTGTGGCTGGGCCGGCCCCCTGCGCCTCCAGCCCGGCTTCCCATCCTCTGGCTTTCAGGAACAGCAGACATCGCCTTAAAAGAAAGCTAATTGCAAACATTAATCAGCACGGGAGCTAACTTCTCAGGCCAAAACAGGCACTGGATCGGGCCTGGCTCTGCCTCTCCAACCTACGGACACGAGTCCAGCTCTTACGGCCATTGATGGGGCTGGCCTTGGATGCAAAATGAGGCGCACATGTAATGCCCTGCCAGGGCACCAGTGCTTCATCCGGCAAGTGCTGAGCTGCCGTGGGGAGCTGTGGGTGCCTCCCGTGCTCGCTGATGTCAGTGGCAGCAAAGGGAACCGGTGCTTGGAGGATGGCTTGGCACCCGGCAGGCAGGAGCCTTTCATGTGGCTTCTTGGGTGTAACTGAAAGCAGCTTTTGGCCCAGGGGAATGAATATTTTTTGCCTTTGTATGTGCTCTGATTTTTGTAATCATAGTTACACGTGTCTTCTGGAGAGAGGTAATTAAGAGAGCAAGTATTTTAGTTGCCTCTTAAGAAGCCATTGAGTATGGTTGTTCAAGGCGTGACTTTTTCCTCTTCTGTGTAGGTGATTTAGTTTTTTTTTCATCAACACACTGCTGGCAGCATACTGGGGGTCAGAACAAAGACTCCTAGGAGGATTTCCATCATGATGCTCTGTATTAGGCACATGAAATCTTCCTGACCTGTGCTGAACTCTGAAGTCTTGAGGCTCTTCAGTAGTTTTGGTCGATCTCCCACTACCCCAAAATATTCTGAGTGCATTTTGAACTTGTCCTGGTGTTTGATACTTACCTACTTATTAGCACTTCTTCAGTTATATGCAATAATGGTTGAGGCATTCCTTTATAGCCCGTGAAGAACTGAAAAGATAGAAACCAGAAAGTATTATAGTAATTGAGTAAGGCTTTCAGCGCAATCCATCTTAACTGTTGTTCCTTAAATGTCTAATTCTATGATCCTCACAATGTAAACCTGATCATAGCTTCCCAGAAGAATAAGGTTTCTTTCATCACATGAATGATGTTCCAAAAACATGAGCTTTTAACCTTATGGAAAAAAATAAAATTGAAATTATGT
>NW_009953719.1:1965292-2012460 GCF_000747805.2 Chaetura pelagica | reverse complement strand
TAATGAGCAAAAAAAAATGATTATGAGATTTTTTTCCTGTCAAGAATGCTACAGCTGGAATTTGTGATTTTTCTAATCATTCATCAAGAAGGATAAAACTTTAAAAATTGGCTCAGGAATGTTTTTTATGAACAAACAAAGCAAGTTTGTTTTTTTGTAACTCCTGGATTCAGTTCTGAGGTCAGCAGGGACCAACTGCTCATCTTGCTTGACATTCTTCATTAGCAGAAGCCACATGATTTCATCAAGCTACTCCTGTAATGAACTTGACACCAAGGAACAGTTTCCTAATTTATCATTAATATCCAGGCAGAACTACAAGAATTCTGGCACTTTCATCAGTTCCAGCACAAATGTGTATTTCTGCCAAACTTTCAGCCACTACTGTTTGTTGCTCTTTAGTGTCTATTTGTTTACTGTCTGTAGCAAATATTATGTTCTCCCCTGTGCAAGTGCCCACCCTTCAGTCATGGAATAAGAAACAATTCCACATCCCTGAGGTGACTCACACACCTCGTGGATACTGAATCACCATTGAGATGAGGTGAACATGTGGTGTGCAAGCAAAGGCTGGAACGTTTTCAGCCAAAACATTCAGAAAATACTGGTACATGTTAAGGAATTCATGGGAGAGCAGAAGAGCAGCTTGTGAATGATTATTTACAACCCAAAGTTCTAAACTAAAAATTCCCAAATGCTTCCGGCTGGAACCTCCATTAAAAGCCATTCTTTTTTTGTAACCCCAAAAACCAGAGAGGAGTATGGAAAATTCAGCTTAACTTTGTCTAGCTGTAGTCCACAAGGCCTCCTCAGCAGGCCCCACTCCAAGTTTGGGCACTATTGGGGTAGACTGTTATTTGCTTAATACTATGAGTGCTGGCAGTACAGTGGTGCACTGTCATGTACCACATACTGCCCAGAACTCCCTTTATGCCCTGAAATTGAGGCTCTGCTGTCCCTGCCATCCTCAGGAGAGGACTGGAATCAGTGGCACTGGCTCCCCAGAAGAAAATACTGCTGAGTTGTGATGGGATCTCCCTCTTTAGGGTTTCCACTCATGTCCAGGTCGGGAAGGAACAAGGATGAGCCTCAATAGTTCTCAAGCAGACCCATTCCTCTGCTCAGGCATGGGGCAGGTGGAAGCCATGTCTGCATTATTCGTGTGGTGCCAAGCAAAGCCAACTATGCACTGGGGTCTCAGCATGTGGTCTTTGAGACAGTGTTATGTTGAAACAACCACAGGGCCCTCAACAGCACTGAGAACAGGCAAAGCTCTCTTGCAGTGGCAAGGCATGGTACAACATAGGGACCCCAGGGGGCCTTCGGAAATTCCACTCTTTAGTGATGTGACCAAGGCTATACTGGAAGCACACTGAAATTGTGGGAACTGAGTCACAGATCCCAGCATACACGTTCACGTCAGATGCTTTAATAGGTGAAAAGTAACCCCCCTTCAAGAGGCTTTATTTTTGTTCCCCATATGAAGGTGATTTGGGGTGATTATTTTGTTCAGAGCTGGATACATGATGAATTGTTGTTGCTTAAACTTAGAAGTTCATGTGCTAAACACTGTTCCAGAGCTGTACACAATTGTGTCTAAGTTAATAGACGAGCCTTTGTCAAGGACATTGTACAAATACATTTCCACAAGACATTATTGTCTGGACACATGAGCAAATATTTGCCTAAAAAGTGTAATTGACTATTGTTCAAGAACTGCCACCTGCCCCTTGGTTTTTTGGCACTCTCATAGAAGGGACTGCGTATTACAGCATTATCTTCAGCCAAGACTTCCACAGGAGCCAACTCTTGACCAACAACTAAGTAAACATTCATCTTGCAGATTTTATTCCTCCAGGTTGCATAGCCCTTTTATAAAAAAGGAAGTGTTATGAAGAAAAGGAGAAAAGGCAGCCAGCCTTGCCTCAGCAGTAGTGCTACGGGGAAATTATACATGCGGGGAACAGTAGCCTAACATGCTGGAGTAGTCATGGACCCAGTAGCAACACAAAGGACAAGCTCATCTGTGTTGTCAAGTTCATTGTGTCAGCTGAAGCTATGAGAAGTACTGACAGTCACCATGCCAGGGGATGGACAGACAAAAGAAGACTCTGCAGCTGTCCTGTAATATGTGGTGCATGACATGCCACACAGTTTGAGCTGGAACTCTGCAACTTTCTTTTGTGCTTCCAGTAAGGCTGTCCCAAACTGCAAACAAATTACTTCAGAGATGAACACTTGCCTACCAGCCTTAATCTTAAAGATATATTTATACAGAGATATATTTTGGAAAGCGATACTCAGTTTCAAAGTGGAAAACCAAATACATCTGTTTGAGAATCTTTAAGTTAAATATTTTTATGGTTAGCCATTGTCTTTTCAGCCCTTACTGGTGGAAGTAGTTTAACAAATTTTATGGGAATTCACCAAAATGTTTTGTACATCAAAATATATAGTTTTCAGATTTAAACCCTTTTGTTATAAGTCTTTTTATCCAGTTCCAGCAAATGAGGTTTTTTGGCTGACCTCCTGTGCTTCTTCCTCTCAACCCCATACTACCTGCTGAAATGATCCTGTATTTTCAGAACTTCACCAGAATTGTTTTAATCTTGGCCCCAAATTGCCCTTGTCTCACTGCAGAAAATATGGCCCATTAAATCCCTGCTCTGTTAGTACCTGGCTGAGCCACTGAAATAGCTTGACTTCACCCCTTGCTTTTTCTTCTTCATTGTCACTGCAGCCTCCCCAGCTATCACACTCTTCACAGACATAGTCACTGAATCATAGAACCACAGTATCATACAATCTTAGAACCACAGAATCATAGTACGGTTAGGGCTGGAAGGGACCTTAAAGATCATCTAGTTCCACCCCCCCACACACGGCATATGCAGGGACACCTCCTACTAGACCAGGTTGCTCAATGTTCCATCCAACATGGCCTCCAACACTTTCAGGGATGGGGCATCCACAACTTCCCTGGGCAACCTGTTCCAGTGTCCCACCAGACTCACTGTGAAGAATTTCTTCCTAATCTCTAACCTAAATCTACTCTTTTCCAGTTTAATACCATTCCCCTTAACCCAGCACTACATGCCCTTGTAAAAAGGGTTAATCTAGTTAGGTTTTGGGGTTTTTTTCTTAGAAACCATCTAGTATAGTCCACGCTGTAAAAAGGGTTAATCTAGTTAGGTTTTGGGTTTTTTTTCTTAGAAACCATCTAGTATGATATTATATACATCAGGATTTGTGGCAATTTCTCGTTCATCATCTCCATCCTTGCTCAGAAAGCATGACTGTCAGGTGAGGGACAGCCAAGCCTATCAGAGAATGACAAGAGTTTGCACAAACCTGTGTTGGCACAGTGGGACATGTGTACTGACCTGAGGCCCTTAACTATCATGCTCTTCCCTTTGATCTATTGCTGTACTTGTGTTATGGCAACTATCAATGCTGTTAACACGAAGAGTAAAATAACGTTACCAAAACTTGCCCAAAATAGCCTCCTCTCCATCACTTGAGAAACCCTTTTTCAACACCAGCTGTCAACCGCCACAGCAGGAAATGCTTCCTCCTTTGTGTTTTCCTCCTGAGGGACCGTGTATCTCTGAAACATGCCATTGTGCAGAGCATGGATTCAATACACAAAAGGCTAAAAACTGCACAGTATCCTGTCCTTGCTGTTCATACGGTGAAGTCCTTCTCTCACTCTGCAACATGATGAGGGCCCGAAAAGAAAACTGCAGCAGCCTGCCCCAGTAATGCTGTTGTTGTAGCAGGGTCATACCCCTGAAAACTGAATCCTACACCAAAGGTGAGCAGGCTGAAAACAGAGCAACAGTTTGAGAGGTGACACACCTGTCACTGTGCAGAAAGAGAGAGAAATGAGATGCTGAACTATTTCCTTGCACAAGGACTACAAGACACCCAAGCTGAAGGGAAGAGAGGTGCTGATGAGTCACAGTGGTATCTGCTAATGGATTTTCACCAATACGTTGTCTTACTTTGGGGGAAAAATACCATCACACTTCTGTCCTTCACTGTGCAAGTGACTTTACTGGTGTAGTGCTCTAGGTTTGTTATGGCAAAGTCCTTGGCAATATCTCTGCTCTGCAACCATTCTGGAGAAGGAAGCAGAGGTGAGTAAAGCTGGGCCACAACAAACTGTCATTAAGCTATCAAGATTGTGACTGGGGTAAATTCCAATAAATGACCTTCTGTTGCTTATATTTAGTAGCTGTGAGGCTGCACTGGCCCATAGCATACTGTGCCCTCTCTTGAGCCAAGACAAATCCAACAGGGTCTTTCCTGCCAGCTCAGGAGTCAAGCGAGGCTTGTGCAAAGGTTTCACTGATGAAAGAGGAAATAATTTCTTGATGCACGCCAAGGTTATAATCACGGGGATTTGCGCAACTGGGAAAAACCTAGACTTTCCTTCATTTCTCGTGAGGAAATTGGGAAGCTTGGTCGCCAAATATCTGTTGGGAGAATCAAGAGGAAGCAGAGGTGTTTATTCGCTGAAGGAAATGGGAGGGCTCAGTGGATGTGGCACTGACATTATCTGAGCACAGGGCAGGCACGGGGCATGCTGGGACTCTCATCCTGTTGCCCTGGAGGAGCAGGAAGCTGTCATACCCGAGCCCTCTGTCCTGCTGGTGCCCATACTACACAGAGCCTCACGGGAGTCAGGAGCCCCGTGAGATTTTTTAGTTTAACCTCTGACAGCATGTTTTTCTCTCTTTCTCTGTGTATGCTTGAGATTTGCTTTTCGTCCTTGCCATTCTCAGCCCTCTGATTTAGCTTTTCCTGTTGACTGAAGGTTTGATTACACTCTGGAGAAAAACAAACAAACAAGACACCAGAAACACCTGTCTGTGCATTTCACCCATATTTAATGGAAATGGCGCTGTGAATCTAGTGAGCAGTGCTATTCAGGCTGTTCTACTACCCATAGTTTGGGGGTTGTTGTGGTTTTTTGGGTGTTTTTTAAATTATTATTTTTTTTTATTATTATTATACTGCTTTTGTGTTCCCAGGAGCTGTACATGATTCTAGGAGTACATTAAGTCACATGATTGGTATATGATGCATGTGGTTTGGTTTTCCTTTCCCAGAGAAGAAATTACTTGGGCAATGTTGTGGTTTGATTTAGTGCTTTCAGGTTTTTAGGATGCACTTCCTTTTTAATATCCTCATTCCTCTGTGTGTGTGTATTTGAGGGTGGCAAGGGCTGAGATAGCCTACAGTTTATGTGGGCAGATGATTTCATGGTCTGGGACCAGCTTCCAAAGCAGCCTTTTCTCCTGAGCAGAAGAACATTAAATTTATGGGAGGAAGTTATTGACAAGGCAAAGTCATTCTCCACCTCAAAGCTGGAGGGACTTTTTCAGAAATGCTGGGCTCAGGCTTGTGGTATGTCTGTGGCAACCAGTATTTCAGAGCAGAGTTGCTACAGGTTTCTTTTGCAGCTAGTGTTCCTGTGGGCTGATGACTTTATGGCTTTGCTGTTGTCTGTATGACAAGTGAGGAAGTCAAGGGAGTACAAATGGTCATGTCAGAAAAGAATGGCAGTTCCTAGACAATGGGAGTTAAACAAAAGTGTCTTTGTTGGTACCATTGTTTATTACTTAACACTCGTGGAGGATTCCCCAAAGGTGTGGACTAAATGAATCTGCTGCAGTTTTGCAGATTAAGCCCCAAGCAACTGTACTAGAGCTGCAAACTTCCAACCACTGTCCTTGGCCAACCAGCACCACCTTCACCCTCCATTTTGGCATTGGGTCAGAAATCATGCTTTTCACTGGTTATACCTGCCCATCTGGTCTGAAGAACAACAATGCTTATTCATTATTTGGCTCCTCAAAGATCTGCTAAATAAAATGTAAATGTTAAAGAAAAGACAGCCATCTGGCTTCTTTCATTGGTCTAATGCTCCTCTGGGAAATGTCAATAATCTGAGGGCAGAAAGGGAAAGGATGAGTGTATGGGGTGTAATTTCCCTCCTGCTGAATGGAGAACTAGAATGACAAAGCCTCTGGGATACTGGAGGTCTAGGACACATCATCAAATTGCTGCAGCTGCACTTCTTTTTCTTTTTTTTCCTGGGCCATCCCATTATCTGGAACCCATGAAACAACACAGAGATCATGCCCATAGAGCTCATCCTGGGATGGTGTGTAATCTACACCAGGTCACTGTGGTGATTCCTGGTGGGTCTGCCTGGCAGAGCAGTGCCACCACCAGTACAGAAAAAAAAAAAAGCTCACAAAAGCAACCTGTGTGTCTCATACCCCTGTGTGGGGCTGAACCACTGACCATCACAGCCAGTGGGCAGCTCCCCCCTGAGCTGTGAGTGTTTTGGACAAATCTTAGGGTGCCCTGGGTCAAGGAACTTTTTATTCCCATGCACGTGCAAGATGCCTCACTCTCCATCAACTGGCCTATGCCCACTCCTACAGAGCCTTTCCAGGAGAATCAAAACAGCCTTTTAGAGTATTTGTCCATTTACACAGCAAAATCAGATTAATTATTGTAGCTTCTATCAAAGTCCAGGGAGTATGTCTATAGAGGAACTTGATTTGGCTTTTAATCAGGAGCCCTCTTACTAAATTGAACAATGCTGGAAAGTCAAAGTCTGTTGTAAATAATTTATTTTCCTTGGGTAACCATGGGAAAGGAGAGAGCAGAGCAGGAAGGAAAGGGTACCTGCATTTGAAGCCAGCAAGATTTGTATCAGCTCTGGAAAAATATCTGAGTAGGGATCAGAGAAAAACTGACAAAGATTGTCCTTTGTCTGTGATCTGCAATAACAAGAGGGGGTGTCAATCCCTTCCAAAGCAAACACCAAACCTTCTCTCTTCTTTCAAGACACAGAGCCGTGTGACTGGGGATGAAAGCAGTTTGTATAGGGGGTTGCAGTGAGGAGAGGGGCAGCAAGTGAAGCTGGGTGGTGCCACCAAGTTGACAAGAGACCAGCACAGCCCCTGGAGCTGCCGTGGCAGAGGCAGGGTCATGTGAGCACACAGGGCGACTGGGAGCATGCTCTGGCCTGTGAGATGCCCCCAGAAGTGGAGTATATTTCAGTACAGCCCTGTTTCTGCCAGAGATAGAAAATGAATGACCTCTCTGACCTGGGGACATCCACATGCTCTCTGAACCCCCTTCCCATGCCCTGAACTCCAGCCCTCTCTGTGATGTTGAAGGCATGCCCCAGGTCCCCCCAGGTCCTCTCAGGTCCCCCCAGGTCCTCCCAGGTCCCCTCACGTCCCCAGATGCTGCCAGCTGCAGTTTCAGGCACTTTCTCCATTTCACACATCACTCCAGCCAGCTGGGCTTGTTCATACCAGCCACTCTGTTTTCAGTCCCACCTGGGCAGTTACAGTGCTCTTCAGTAACAGGCACAACCTGCAGAGCCAATTACTTGTTTACATTACATCACATCTATTTCAGAGAAAATTACAAACAGAAGATCTGATTCTAGCCCCTTCCTAAGGCTTCACCCTGCCTTCTTTCTGGGGAGGGTGAATCCTGACGGGCCTGCCTGGCTGAGCAGTGCCACCACCAGCACAGAAAAAAAAAGCCTACAAAAGCAACCTGTGTGTCTCGTACCCCTGTGGGGCTGAACCATCCCACTATCTTCTTTTGCAAAAGAAAATCTGTCTCTTGCTTGTACATACCCAACCTGTTACCTCCCACCAGAAAGTGTTTTTAGAGTATTTACCCAGTAATCTCCTTTTGATTCAAAGCCCCATCGATTTATCATTTTCAATACACTGGAGACAAGCCCTTTGAACCCGACAGCACTGCTTTTGATATAACCCTAAGTCACCTTATCCAGAAAAATGGTAGGTTACTTATGTTTTCCATGGGCTCCTTTAAATTTAACCGCACAATACCTGGACCCTGATTCAGTTAATATGGTTTATTTTAATAACCTTCATAAAGTCATTAAGTTTATTACCTAATAATACGTAGTCTGGAGTCATAAAATGAATTTACGTTAGTTTTTCAGGTATGTAGAGGGTAATTCAGAACCCCAGCCTATGTTCTGATAAAGTCAGATTTCTTAAAATGCAAGAAGTTTACAAGCAAACCAATTTTATTAATCAAAGTGATATTCCTGCCAGCTCTGAAATATTTCTCTGCGATGTGTTGACTTTCAAGAATGGTGTACTTTGTTCCTTTGTTCCCGTCATGCTACAGCAAGTGAGGCTGTTGGTGTTTTTCTTCCCTCTTGGACTGAAACGAGGGCCTTGAGAGCCAGCAGCTGGCACCTCCTAGGAGGTGCAGGGAGCCCTTGGGAGGACGGGGCTGCCTGAGCCCTGCTGCTCATGCAGCTGTGCTGCCTCCCAGTGCTGTGTGTCCAGACAAGTCCTGAAGTCACCCTCAGGTCACAGCTCACCTGCCAGGGTCTGTGCTGCAGCAACATGCCCCTCAGCACCTGGGAACACCACAGTGAGGGACCCCCCCACCTCCCTTTCCCCAGCAGGGACCCTGAGCACCCCGAGTGCCTCTCCTGCACGGGCAGGGTCTGGGGGAGGCAGAGCGGAGCCTGATGGCAGTTCATCTGGTGGCAGATCTCCTCTGGTTGCTGTCTGTGTTGCTGCTCTCGCTTCTTTGGCTTTTGGTGAAAAGGAAGGCTTTGTGGTTAAGGAAATCAGCATCTAGGTTCAGTTTTGAGGTCTGCCATGGGCTTCCTGAGATAGCGTGGGAAAGTCACTCCATCTCACTGTGCCTCACAGTGTCTGTCTGTGAAGGGGGAAGGGAGAGAGAATCTCTGATTTCTTCCTCCCTTTGTTCATCTTGTCCTGTAAGACCATAAGTCCTGAGATTAATGGCTCTTTCTCATAGCGTGTGTGAGTATCCTGAGTTTGGCCAGGGCCTGTAGGTGTTCCTCGAATACAGACAATAAATAGCAATAGTAACTGTTAAATTGCAGTCACCAGACAGGAATGAAGAAGTGATGAAGTAAATTACGTGCAGCTGAGCTTCTACACTGGTGGGAACTTTGCTAGATCTCTCAGTTGTGTGGAGGTCCTATGGCAAGTTCATGTGACAGTTTCATGTAAATGGCACTGAAAGTCTACCAATATCTGAATTTTCTGAAAACTTTGGGTTTTATTATAAGGTTGCAAGTGCCATCGAGGAGAGGAGAGGAGAGGAGAGGAGAGGAGAAGGAAGGAAGGAAGGAAGGAAGGAAGGAAGGAAGGAAGGAAGGAAGGAAGGAAGGAAGGAAGGAAGGAAGGAAGGAAGGAAGGAAGGAAGGAAGGAAGGAAGGAAGGAAGGAAGGAAGGAAGGAAGGAAGGAAGGAAGGAAGGAAGGAAGGAAGGAAGGAAGGAAGGAAGGAAGGAAGGAAGGAAGGAAGGAAGGAAGGAAGAAAGAAAGAAAGAAAGAAAGAAAGGAAGAAAGGAAGAAAGGAAGAAAGAAAGAAAGAAAGAAAGAAAGAAAGAAAGAAAGAAAGAAAGAAAGAAAGAAAGAAAGAAAGAAAGAAAGAAAGAAAGAAAGAAAGAAAGAAAGAAAGAAAGAAAGAAAGAAAGAAAGAAAGAAAGAAAGAAAGAAAGAAAGAAAGAAAGAAAGAAAGAAAGAAAGAAAGAAAGAAAGAAAGAAAGAAAGAAAGAAAGAAAGATTTGTTTTTAAGATCTCATGATGTTTATACGAGTCTTAATATCTCTGGTGGCCTTATTTGTGGTTTCTGAATGGCTATCTTTGGCAGCACAGGAATCTCATTTAAGACTTTTAACAATTATGTTCTCAGAGTCTCCAAATAAAATGCTTGTGCTTTAACAACAGTGGAAAAGTGAAACGTCTGGCTTCTTTCCCTTTTGAATCAGCAATGGAATGAATGGAAAACTGGTGTTGTGTGCTGCACTGATAAAAGATGGAATAGTTTTATTTCTAGAAATGCTGGAGCACATCACCTGTGAGGAGTTCATGCGTATTTCATCTGACTCTGCTGCTGTGGACAGGTTGTGTTTTTCATGCCAAAAACTGTGTTTCTTCTATAAGCTAAGAGAGATCCCATCCTCAGCAGTTTTGAAGACTCCATATTTTTGATAGTGCAGTTGGACATAACATTGTAAGATGTTGGGGAAGAAAGTCTCCTGGAAGTGAGTAAAAAAAAGTTTATTATAAACATCCTCTATTTAGCCCTACTACGGCACATTCAAGTTCAAAGAGTAAGCAGCAATGCGTGTTTAAGGTATAAATCTGCCACGTAGCCCAAGTATTTTAGCCCAATCCCAGTGCCCTGGCCAGTGCAACAAGAATGCTCACCTCAAAAAGCCATAGCAGTGGACCTGGACTCACCCTCAGCTAGATTAGGACAAACCCCAGTCTAGGCAGCTCATGGAGCCTAGCAGTCCCAATATCTTTCAAACGTGCAGGGCTTTGATGCCCACAAGCAAATCTGCTTCAGTGGATACTTTTCAGCATAAGAATTAGAAAATCATAAGGCTCATATAGTCTGGTTTTAGGGCTTGACTGCAGGGTCTTCTGGTCACATGGTGTGCATCAGTGGATGCTGAGGGGATACTCTGTGTCCTGCTCTGCTTCGTGTGTGCCCCAAATTCAATGGTAGCAGCTGTTTTGGTAAGAATAATCATCAGATGCATCAATGAGTTTTCCACTCCTCAATTATGAATATGAACTTTAGTCTTGGGTCAGCTTTAAGCCACAAACCAAATTTAAACTTAATCTGGATGCAGACCCAGCCCCTTCCCTTGTTCAAAACATGCAGGAATTCCAAAGGCGAATTTTGGAATTTTCCATGGTTTATGATAGTCTCTGTGGAGCAGTGTGTGGGCAAAGCAAGCACGTAATGTGGCTGTTGAGGGCCAGATGAGTGGAAGCAGTTGTTTGCTTTACGGGTAATACCTTGGAAGTCAATGAGGCTGCTCTCTAGGGAAAACATGGGAAATCAATGGCAGAATCTGGCTCCGTGTCTCTAACCTTCTGTAATTGCAGAGTTTAGCAAATGTGCAAGAGGCAGAGCTAGAGGGAGCACTAGGGGGGCTGCTGCTAGTTCATTGCAAACCTGTTTTCTCCAGGTTTGAAACCTTAGGGAGAAAAAAAGAAAGGGAGTGTTAGCAATTTCTCTCCAAGATTCTCGTCCGTTGGATCATCCACCCCTAGGATAATTTGCCCTGTGGACATTCATCAGAGTGAAGCAACCTATCCAAAGTGGTTGAATGTCTGTCTTTTTCAGAGCATCTGCACAAAAAGCTCACTCAGTCACTGAAGGTCAGCAAGTGTACTTAGCCCTCTTAGGTGGCCTGAGTGACTGGGTGGGCACAAGGCTGCCTCACTGCCCTGGAATGCCTGTTACCCCGTGAACTCTTAGCTGTTTGTAGCCTAAATGCCATTTAGAGTGTTTTTTTCCCAAACATATTTTGCTAAACTGTGAAACTTCAGCCATGCAAGTGTGTACAAAACCCAGTAGTGGAGTTGCTTTGGGAAGCAATGGGTGAGTTTACCTAGCAACTGTTTGAGACATATATTCCAGTTAGCACAAATGTTTGAATTCCTTGGCTGCTTTCTGGTGTTCCAGGTCTTTACCTTGGCTTCAGATCTGGATCAGACCAGAACTGCTTGGGTGTGATTTTCCCTTATCAGCTACTTTACAGATGATAGGTTAGCAGTCCAAGCTGCATATTTACTTTGAAGATCAGAAACTTCATCTTTCAGATAAGATTACTCTCCTACGAGTAAATATTGAGCAGAACACAAGGAAGGGATGAAAACTACAGACAAAATTAAAAGCAAATGGTGGGTCAGGCTATTAGATAGTTCAGGCTGAAGTACCTTCAGAGTTGGTCAGAATGGAGATTAGAGGGAAAAACAGTTCATGGCTTTGTAGGACCAAGAGAAATGTTCTAGCTTGGTTTGTGATCCTTGAAAAGTATCTAAATCTACCTGGCAAGTTCAGTAGATTTAGACACTGGAAGTTATTTTAGAAAGAGTCTGAAGGGTTAGTATAAGTAATATTCACCTAAATGTGCCTGTTCACTGTAGCATCCCAAGTATGTTTGCTCAAACTCTTGAACAGGAAAGTTAAAGCCCTCTCTTAAGAGCCTTTTTTTCTGTGGAGGGGATGCTGCACTGCAGGGCAGCAGGTGCCAGGCTTGCCTGCTCCTCCCATGAGGGAGCTTTTGAAGAAGCAAACATTTGTAACAAGCTCTTTTGGAGCAAACACATTGGGAAACATGCCACAGTGGGGGGAACCTGGGAGAGAGACAAAACTATGATGAGCTGCATCAGCTGCAAACCTGGGTGCCACATTTCCATGTGGTGCTTGGCTTCCCTGGTGACAGACATGTTATAAATACCTCAAGACAGACCCATTTTGGAGGGTGCCTGCAGCTGTGGAGAAGCTACAGATTAGAAATTCCAACCGACTCATTACAGGCAGGAAAAATATTTCCCAACTCTGCTCTGTGCTCGGGGGGCTTTTCTTAAGCAGATGAAACTTCTCTAGCCTCATCAAACTGTTGTTAGAAAGGCTTGTGAGAGCAGCATTCAGCCCAAAAACTGATTACTGCTGTTGTCAAAGCAAGTGTGATGTACTGCTTGCCCTTAGAGCAAAAATAATAAGACTAGTGGAGAATGAATTGTAGCTGAAGAGATGAAGGCACAAGTTGGCTCTGTAATGCCATCACTGGCTTGTGAAGTGGAGGGGCCAGTAGCAAGAGCCCTCATATGCTTGTAGCCACCAGGCCAAAATGTACTTGTGGCTGTAGCAGGACACTCCATCTCTCAATATGCCTGCCTCAGTTTCTCTCTATGATTCAACTGCTTTTTGTCTCTGATTTACACAATCCCAGGCCTGAAGTGGAAAGATTCCCATGAGAAGGGAAAGGCCTAGCAAACTCTGAGCTGGTAACAACCTCGAAAGGTAGAAACAGAGGCCAAGATGATGTTCACAACACCTGCTGTTCTCCTGTGTTGAAGAACATGGAGCCCAGCCCAGCCACAACCAGGCCTAGAACAGAGATAAAGTAAAAACAAACGGATAAACAGAAGAGTTTTCTTGCTGGGAACAGGGCTTTCATGATTTTTTCTATTATTTCCCTTTCTTTCTTTAATGAGAGATTTTGGAGATATGGCTTAATGGTTAAATGACAGCACTGAATCCACTTTATTCTACAAAAAGCCTGGTCCCATCTTTGATCAGGGGGACTTCCCATACACTTTCCCAGGAGGTTGCTGGACCTTTTCTCCTCCAGCAGCGATGCCTGCTAGAGAGACTAATTCTCAAGAATTATGATCCACCCAGACACCCAGCTACCACTGGGCAAGGGTGAGAGATATTAACTCTTTCACTGTCTTTATTAGTAAACTTAACATTAAGTAATTTTTTTCATTAAGCTGAAGAACTATACAGTTCTTTAAGATTGGCAGTTAATGTTCAAGGCCTAGTATAAAACTGGACAGTAAGTATGTTGCTAGCATTTACATGGTTGCTAGCATTTACATTCAAACTTCAGCTTCTATTCTGATCTCCCCAAAGACAATTTGCCTTCTACTTTAAGGAGTTAAGACCCCAATGTTATATGTAATAAATACTCATTTGCGCATATATGTCTCATCTGCCATCCCATCCCCTCCATGACAGTGGTACTTATGTCACCCATGTGATGTCAGCCAGCAGAAGGCTGCAGGCAGGATCATGTCACTACTCCTATCCCAACCTCTATTCAGGGAGACTAAGTGTCCATTTTCAGAAGCATGCTTTAAATTGCATTTGACAGTCAGTACAATGTTCCAATCATCGCCACCTATTTATTCCTGCGCTTTGTGCTCTTAAAGAAGCGACTGTCACACAAAACCTACCTCATGGTAGGCTGTCAATGTAGATCTTACCTTATGAGCAACAGAAATGTCAACAGCATGGTTCACCACATAGGTGAAATATGAGACAGATTTTATCATGACTTATGGAACTCCCAGATCTAAAACCATTCCAGGATAGATGGCTACTACTGCAAATGCAATTGTGAAGACTCTTAACAGGCTGAAAGCATTTTAATTTTTGAAAGATAAGCATTTATCATTCTGACCTTCCACCAAGCTTGGTTCCAGGCAGTACAATACCCAGGACACAATCAAGGCCTCACTCCTGCACTAACAATGGGAAGCAGAGGAAATGATGCAAAGCCACACCGGAGTGTGCATCTTCCCCTTCAAGAAGACATGAATGAGAAATCACCATGTTGAATAATTTTTTTCTGGTAAATGACTATGTGTTAATTAAACCTAATCACTCTAGCATAGCTCCTTCTGAGGCTGTTGAATTGTTACCAGCTACCTGATGACCATGTTTAGGAAAAGTAACTGGGCTACCTCCTTATTAACGCTATCAGAGAATTCCACCCATCGCTAACTTCTTCCTTCCTCCACCACAGGTCCCTTAGGTATGCTAAATGCCAGATTAACTATTTATGAGGATGATGTCTGCCTGAAGGGGAAGAAATCTCCAAACTGAAGAAGGAGACAGATGCAGTAAGCATTTTTAATCAGTTTTTCCCTCCTCATTGTTCACTGGTGGTGCTTATAGGGACAAATTAACAAGAATGAAATAGTGCAAAATTCATTTGCTTCCCTGTAAGTGCCATTTTCCTGCACACCCACAAAATTCCTCCTGCCAAGACTGATATTAATGTAAGGCTTGTAAGTACTTCTTGGGCCCTGTTTACATTTATCACCTCCCCTTGATAACATGTAATGTATATTTTTTAATGTACATTTCATGTGTTCATAAAAAGCTATACCAAACTTGACATCTGTTATCTGGATAAAGACTATTCGTTCAGCTGGGCAAAAAAGGGATGGAACTGTGTGGAGCATTTAATTTGCCACAACCCATAGATAATGGTCATTTGTGACGTTGCTAATGTGAACAAATCCAATAAAGCAGGCAATCAGCCTATGGACTTAAATAAAACAACAGAAAGGGAAAGAAATACCAGGCCCTCCTCCATAACTCTCTCCTATTTATTGCTTTTGTCTGTGCAGTCTTGCAGTCATAAATGTTGCCATTACAGTCTACGTGACCTTCTTGCATGAATAACTGAGCAAGAGATTTATCACCTAAACCTTTTGGAAAAAAAGAGAAGACAAAATGCACTGCTTTGAAGGTCTCCTCTGAATTCAGACATCTGAAGTGAAAATGGCCAGAATTGAGACATCTCAGAAACACCACTACATATACTAGAGCTAGTAACACCCACAGTTATTTCCACTCTACTCTGTTACAAGTCAGGTGATTTTATTTCTCCTCTATCAGTTCTCTAGCAAATGAAAACCAGATGTATAGTCATACAATCAATGTTACTATGTTGCCACTGTGTGAAAGGGAAGGTTTCAAAGATTCAGCAGTATTTTAGATAAGGAGGGTAAATGAACCATGACTATTTCAACAACAACAACAACAAAGAGGGAACATTTAAATAAATGATTGCAGAAAAAGAAATATTTAATATAGTGAAAATGTAATTGGGTACCTAACATGGCTGATATGTTAATGGCCATGAAAATTTAATTACCTTCTGAACCACTGAATTAATTATGCAGCCTCTGATCACCACAAAACAAAGTTTATAGGCCAGATTCACTGTTGGCACAAGCAAATAAAGTTACATTGGCTTCCATGCAGTTGTCATCACTTGTTCCAGCAGTGAGCTTGGCTCGCCTCCCTGCAGCATGGCTCCATTTACTTGAAGTAAATGGAAAGGACACTTAACTTCAAGGGACTTTGGATCATGTCTGGTGTTCCATATGTTTTGCCAGCAGCTGAACTAGTTAGACTGCGGATCACCATGTACATACATATTTAGTGTTGTGACACTTACTGACTGGGGAGGGGGAGTGGAAATGCATCCCTAGCAGCAAATACTCTATTTATGTAACCCAAGCTCACATTTGGACTTGGTCTCTTCACATTTGGAGTATTTTCACTTAGTGCTCAGCCCCTCAGTTTGTTTGCAGTTTAATTCCTTCTAGCATGTTATTTCATCACCCCCTCAAATCGCTCAGTAACTGCCTGAAAATTCATTTTAGATGAAGCTTCAGAAAAGATGTGGTTATAAGCTAACATATCCTTGCCCTGCACCAGCTGTCTGTTCTCTAAGCCTAGCTGTGAACATAACTTTCCCAAGAAAGCTCTCTGGCAGAAGTTAGGTAGGAGAAGGAGCAAGATCATCCATTTTAACCACCAGTCAGTAGCGTTAAGTTGCAGAGCTTGGTCTTGTCAAAGACTGTCCAACCTGGGTAGAGAAGATAAGTGTGAGCAATGCAGTAACTCCAGTTGTCACATAACAAAATAAATGCTGGTAAGGTCCAATGAAACACAAAGCTCTTCGTAGTCTCTGCTTCCCAATAACTTGATGAGGTGCCTCAGATAGCAGCTCTGAACAGGTTGAGGATGCATCACCTGGGTGGCTCTCAATCAGACCTGTGTCCTGTCTGTCCTGGGCCTGGAGACTGAGCCATGGGTCTCAGCAGTGTCAATCTACATCTCCTGTTGACAGGCTGAGGGAGTAAATGGATTTTTGCTTGTCCATCTCAGTACACCTTAGGTTTGTGAGAGGAGGCCAAGAAGAGAGGGAGACTGAGCAGACATATAGAAAAATAATTAGAGAGGCTGCCCTTACAGGCAGGAATGGCACCATGGGCTGACCAAGAGAAATGCAAAGGAGAACAAAAATTGTGCCAATAATAGTGGTGTTTATTCTGATGGACAAACATCAGTGTGAATTTGAACTACATCCTGGAGGATAGGAAGATGTGGTAGAAAACCTGACACATACGACTTCTCAGGTAGTATCAAACGTATTAAAAATGTTTGCATTGCTACTGTAACCTAATTGTGATGTCACTGAACGTCTCCAGCTTTGACACCTGGTATTAGCACCTCCAGCTTTGACCTGCTAGGTTACCCTTGCTTTTTAGCTGTTTTATGCTAAAGCTTTCCAGCTATGAAGGGGAATGACAGTAAATCACATTTACTGCTTTAATAAAGCACTAGAGAACCTCCTGCTCTAAGAAGGAGGAAAAGCAAAATAGGCAGAGCTACTATTATTTAGCAGCTGTATTCACATATGAGATGGATACTTGGTAATGGGATGGTGGTATCAGATTGCAGGTTTAAAATAGACACTTCCAGAATATGAAAGTCCACAGACAAACTTGTGAAATACCAGTTCAATTCCTGACCATGGATTAGCAAGCAAGTCTAAGTTCAAATTCCAGCTAAAAAGCCAAATTTATGGTTGTAAAATATAATGTTTAAACAAACCTGTATTTGACACAAACTGATCATCACAAACTAGAATTGGAGCTGATTAGAATTCTTCTGGGTTAGCATGCAACTAGTGGAAGTTTAAAGCTTTTTCATGTTTTATCACTATCTCACTAATGGGCTTATAATGAGGATTGTAAAATTTCATTACAGTAGCTTCATTTCTTGAAAAAAATAAGGGTCATTTTTCCAGTGGAAAGAGCCTGGTCTTGATGATGCTTCTCTCTGTGCCAGAGAAAAGGTTCAGCTGGCTTCTTGGATCAGCTTTAGAGCCTCTTTGCAACACCAGGCTGCTGCAGAAAAGGGAATCATGGAGCCAAGAATTTGTCCTCTGGATTTCAGTGACATTAACACCCAGAAAGAATTCCTGGGAAGGACCAGTTTCATAAGAGAAACTGGAGCCATTCCTTGCAGTCTAGAGCTTGTCTGCACATTCAAATTAATGCATCTGGAATAAGAGAAGCTGTAAATTTTAAGTGGGAGAGTGGTAAAATGGTGATATGTCATGTGGCAATGTGATTATTTCTTTTTTATTTCTGATGGAGTCAGTAATGAAAGTCAGTGAAGCTGATGCAAGGAAAGACAATACATTCCAGTCTCATAATGTTCACTCGTACTATTACTCTGAACTGGCTTACTTGGAGTTGTTCAGTGATTGCACTGGAATAACTCCATGTGCAGACAAGTTCTCATTTTTCTGTAAAACTGCAAAAGTTTATCAGGGAAAAAAATTCCACTTACTTATTTCCTCTCAGAACAAAGGACTTGCACAGCTTTGTCAGCTTGGTATAAATAAGATTGCCAGGAAAAAAGAAAAAAAAGAAAAAAAAAAATATCAGTGTTTCATTAATGAATGTTTCATAGCTGCCTAGATTTTTTCAGCATATCAGCTGGAAGACTCAGCAAGTTCTGGTTTTCAAAACCTACGTTTTGAGTGTCTCTTCTGTCTTTTAAGCACTTTGCTTGAAGGAGAAAAGGTCAGCTATCATATTCACCCTGATTTAAATAAAAATATGGTTTTAGGGCAATTTTCTAGGGAAAAAACCCCAAGTTGCCTTATACTTAGGTGCAACTTATGAAAGATGAAAACAAGTCCCAGTTCTGAAGTGGTATGCACTTAGAGTTTTTTATCTGCTTCTCTTTTTCTTGCATGTCATTTCGTAAGAATCCTTCCTTATTTTTTTGCTAGCCATAAACTGTCATAATAGACACCTAAGTGTGCAGCTTTTAGAGATACTTCATGTTCATACAAATCTGTAGGGAATCAACTTGTTATTCATTGCTATTGTAGGGTTCTTTGTGCACAGAACAGATCTGCACAGAGCAGAGGAGAAGAGTGAGGAAGAAACATGGGGATCTCATTGAAAATTACACTGAACTTCCATTCTCATCTTCTCCAGATGACTGATGGTACTGAACTGGGGCTGAAGTGAGTAAGTCCGTCACACAAAGGTCAGTTGGGCACACTTTGGGAAATGATCATTACCTAAACATTTGTTTCTCACAGCTATACATCTGCAATTTTATAATGAAAAACCATCCTGGCTTACAACAAACATCTTTCATAGGCTACCATGGTATATACTGCTCTTTCCAAACTTTGGCTGCCATCAGGGTAGCATTTATGATACTTTTTTTTCTGAAAATAACAATATTTTTTCCAATAACTAGCAGATTGGTCATTTAGCATGAATCACCTAATTCATTCCAGATCTTAGACTTTGAAGTTTATTTTGAGATATTTTTTATTTTGGAGGTCAGCAAAGGGTACATTTCACAGACTTTTTTACTAATTTTGTTGGGGAAAGAATGAATAACAATTCTCTAACATGAATTTTTTTTGTTTAACCACAGTTCTTAAGTGAAATCTTACTCTGCTTATGATTCAAGTATGTATCTTTGTTACAAAGGAAAGATAAATAAATTATGATCCTAACCCGTACTAGATAATTAGATGTTCAATATAAGCAGTAAAAGGGGAAAAGATGGTGAAATAGGTTTAGGGGAACTGAGCAATTTGTACTGCAAAAGCCATTAATGAGTACTGCAGTCATCTGACCTCTGTTAAGTCTTTTCCTCAGACATCTCAGCTCTTCTTAATGTATAGCAACTCAGACTCACTGTATTTTAATTTGAGACTGGCATGGAGAGAGCAGATACCCAGTGAGGGTGGCCAGAGACAGCTTTGGATTGCTTCCCCTCTCAGACACTTCTGCCCTGCGTGAAAGTCAGCACAACAGAATATGTCTTGCACCTCCACAGTGCAGGATATTAGACCAAATTTATCTCCATGAGCTGGTTTTAGTTTAATCAGAACCTACCACAAATTTGAATCTCAGATGGAGCATTGCTTAGGCCAGGCAAAGCTCCATTCTGCTGTTGGTTCTGCAGATGCTGATCTTGAGCAAAGGAGAGGAGCAGGCAGGTAGAGCAGTACAGTCTGTCCACTGTGAAAGATTCATGGCAATATGTCTGTCAGAGTAATAAAACCTATGTCCTTAAACACTTTCCTCCTCTCACTAATGTCAATCATCACGCCGTACTTTGTCTGGATGAACATTTACAAGGAATGGTGAAGAAGGAATGAATTTAACACTCATGTGATATGGTGAGTTGCACAGTGACCAGCGTAGAATTTATTGTTAAGAGGAGAAGAAAAAGCATTTGTACCTTGTGCTACTCGTGGAATTATGTTATTTTACTCTGCGTAACACACGCTAACACAGGATAGGGCAGCTCTGAACAGATTCTACTGAGGGAATATATGATGTTCTGGAAGTGCTCCAAAAGCTCTTTCAAGCCATTTAGGTACAGGATGTTCAATTAGTACCTATTGCATTAAAAGGACTCTGTTCTTTTAATCTAATATTTGCAGAAAGCATCTGCTGAAGGCTGAGCAGGCAAGTCAGGGTAACATTCCTTTATTCATGTAATCCCAAAAACATGAGGGTGACCAGGACATAACTGCTTTGCAGCCAAACAGTATATTAGCAATGAATAAGCAATTGCTAGAACATACACTATGCTTTTTTTAAGCTTCTCTCCAACTTGGATTTCATAGTCATCACAGAGTCTTACCTGTTCTCTTTCAAGATCAGGCTGTCATCAGACTAACACTGAGCAAACATGTTCAGAAGTCATCAGGAACGTTTGTTCAAATACAGAACTTGCATTCACTTTTCCCAGTTCTTTGAGTCATCTTAGCAAATCTGAGAGACTTGTTTGAGTTTTTTTAACCTGGCATCCTTTGGAAGTGGAAAATGTTCAGTCATAGACATTAAAGTAAGTGTGCATGCTTGGGTTTTTGGTTTTTTTCTGTTTTTTCCATTCTTCAACACCTACCCCAATATCTTTTAGGTCTATTTGCCCTCCTACCTGTATTTAGAAAATCAGAGAACCACATTTTTCTGGAGACCAGTATGGTCCCCAGTCAAATTCTTGACTTCCCACAAACATTGTCGTCAGTTTGGAAAATGAAGTGAAACGTTCGTGAAGGATGGTGGATGTGACTGGCACAGTCAGCCTACAGTCTCTCATTTCTTCCCTTTTGAAGTCATTGCAAGGAAGCAATGGAAGTGAAATTATGCTTCTTCAATCATATACCTCCACAGGAGAAAAAAAAAAAGGGATGAGGGGGGAAAGGGAGGGGCTGGACGTATTGAAGCCAAAGCAAATAGTTCAGTAACAGTCCATGAGCTGAAACAAGTTCCCATTAAGCTATGTGCTGTACAAGACAGAGTAATTAAAACTACTCTAAAAATGTTCTGCTCACTCATATCACATGGATAAAAGAAAGATATGTCATATGCCTCAGTAAATTTTAAAAAGTGGATTTTAATTTACCATGACTACTTTCTTCTGAATGATCTAGTAATACCTGTCTATGGCGGAACATGGAGCTTTCTTCAGTCCCTGCAATTTTAGATTCAGGTTTCTTGTGGTTTGGGTCCAACATGACAACAAAAGAAACAGCCCCATAGCCACTCACTCAACTGTCCTCCACACATACACACACTCTGGGATGAGGAGGACAAAGCTCATAGGCTGAGACAAAGGACAAGGAGGTTTCTTCACTGATTGAGGTCCTGGGCAAAACAGACTCAACTTGTGGAAAAACAATAATTTCACACTAATCAAACACACACAGGACACAGACAGCACAAAGAGCAGGGCTTGCATATGTTACCCCACCCCTCCCTTCTTCCTGGGCCCAAATCCCTTTGTTCCTGGTTTCTCTCCCTCCTTCCCCCCAGCGGCACAGGGGGACAGGGGATGGGGTTTAGAGTCACTTCACAGGCTGGTGGTTCCTGCTGCTCCTTCCTCCTCAGGAAGAAGGATACCTTACAGTCCTCCCCTTCTTCCCCACAGGGTCCCTCCCATGGGAGAGAGTCCTCCAGGAACCTCTCCTTCCTGAGTCCTTCCCACAAGGTCCGGAGCTGCTCCAGCCTGGGCTTCCCACAGAGTCATGGGGGCTTCGAGAACAGCCACCTCCCCTGGCCCGGGGTCTTCCAAAGCTGCGCAATCAGAGTCCACTGGCTACAAAATCCAAGTGCACTGGCCAAGTTCACCCCTCCTGGTGCCTTCAGGGAATGTCCCACCATGTTCCTCCATGGGTGCAGGGGCACAGCTTCCATCTCGCCATGGGCTGCAGGGAAACTTCTGCTTGGGCACCTTCTTCCCCTTCTTCCTCACCAACCACCAGCCCTGCTCTCCTTCCCCAGCACAGCTCTTCTCTCTCTTAAGTGCTCCTCTGCTCAGGTCTTATCTCAGTTCTTTGGTATATTAATTGCTGAGGCACATCTATTGTCCCTCTAATGGCTCCTTGGCTGGCTTTGGAGCAGGGGGAGCTTCTCATCTTCTTACTGGAGCCACTCCTGTGGCCCTTCCTGCACTACCAAAAAATCCACCAAAACAAACCAGAACAAGGTTCAATTTAAATTTATTCATAAAGTTGGTACATTTTAAGGACTAGTATAATTATTCAACTTGGTGGTTCCCAGAGTGATACCTTCCATCTGTGAGACCAGGAGAGGAGTAAGAGGGTACTGCTGCCAGCTGTGTAGGAACCTGACATGCTGGAGCTGTGGATGCTCTGACACAACACACCTGGGACAAGCAGTCAGCAGACAAGAAAGCTCTCACACTTCAATCATCCTGTGGGTAGGACACTCCTTACCCATAGGTAAGGCAGCTTTGGGGTGGCCATGCACGTTTTGCTTTCTGGTTCTCCATCCTGTCAGCCCTCAGCTGAGGTAAATTACCATAGCTGTGTACACACAAATGGAAGAGCTTACCACAAGCAGAGAGAGGTTGTGGTTTGCTGTTGATTCACATTAGATCCACGTCATTATATTTTTCCACTGCAATTCACTAGCCTGCAACTTAGAATGCTGCTCCAAGGCCACTTCTGCTCTTAACTTGCGGATAGAGCAATGGGAGTTATCCTTGCACAAAAGCACACAGGAAAAGTACAGCTCATTGCAGAGTTAAGACTGTGTTCTGAAGCTGGAATGAAAGAATAGCTGTGATTATATATTATACTAATGTATGCATGCAATATTAATATGCAGGCTCAAGTGTTCTTGTCTTCTTTTCTTTTTTTTTTCTTTTTTTTTTAAAGACTTGTAGGACTAAAAGGTCATAGAAAATAATTTCTGTGTTGCTTTTTTTCTTCTTTCCAGGGTTTTTGCTTATGATGTTTTTTCTTCAGAGTAACCTAATGACTGGAATGGCCTAGTGAACATAGAGATTGAACCTTGGGTTTGGCTTACACAAGAACTTAAGTCTATACCTGCTTTTTTAGCTCCCAAAGTGAAGAACTTTTAAAATTTCTGCTCAACAGCTGTCAAAGCCTTCAGTAGCCTGCTCTGTAGGCTCCTAAATGGCTCCCACATGTTCCCACACAAGTACATTGATGCAGCTGCTTAGCCACAAGACTTCCTAGATCTGACACTCAAGAAATACCTAGGCCCACTTGGGCTTGGCACTTGTGTACCCTACAGGGCTCAATGCAGTAGGATTCCTTAATACATAAGAAAGAAAGTGCAATAGCAAGCTTATTGAAATGGATGAGTGCTCACCTGAAAGCTGCCAAGTGACTCCTTCCAGAGATGGGAAGGGGATGGGAGGAAGGAGATCAGGTAATGATCAAGTATTTCTGGAGATGAACCAACTCACTTGCTGTGTACAATCTTAGTATCAGCTGAGACAATGACTTCTGGAATGACGCGACCACTTACCCAGGTAAGAAAGAATTGGAGTGTATGATTGATATCAAAACATGGAAGCTAAAGCTTGGCAGAAGACATTGGGACACTTTAACCTCAACATCCCAAAGCAGTGTTCTCTGAGTTGTAAGACATGAACCTCAGGTCTACAAGGTGGACCACACACACTTCCTTGCAATGAAACAAGTGATCAAACAAAGTGAAGGAAAACTGAAAATTAACAAGAAATAATATAAACATTAACATCCTCTACACGTGGCTGTAAATGAAAACCTGTGTAACAACACAGCACAATACCTCCTGCATTATTTTTATATTTTTTTTTCCAAAATGCTAGTTGGGCCCTGCATTTACAACGGTTTGAGAAACTTTGTTTACGTTGTGGTGGGTAGGGAAGATTCTTGGATTAAGTCTCTCTCTAGACAAGTACTTAGATCTGTGACATCTCACACAGGAGAGCTAACCATTTACCTAAATAAGTAGTTTTAAGCCTCTCATGCACTCCCTTACCACTACCACCTCCCCCCACAAAGTATATGCTCCCTTCTTGTCATTCATTCTTGGTGCCATGGACAACTCTGTGCCCAACATTAGCACCAAATGAGATTAATTTGTTGAATAGAGTATTGTATGGCAGACTGCAGGGCTGCATTCCACTAGGTCTCATGGTGCCGGGAAGCTAAGCACAGTAACGGTAAATGCAATTAAGCCAAAAGTCCTTTCATCCCTGCAGGCCTCGGCAGCTCTCAGGCCAAGACCTGGCCCACAGACCCAAAATATGCACTTAATACCACTTTTTCCTTGCCAGAGCTTTAGAGTAGCAAAATTTCTAGAACTCAGAAATGAGTCAGAAATAATTTCTAAGTCCCAACGAAAAAGCTGACCCATAATAGGGCTACTATGTCAGCACCACTGCTGCCTCATGGTGCTACCTTTGCTACCCTTAATGTGACCATTTTAGTGATCTACTGAGTCCCTGGGTTGTATGCTGGATGCAACTGCCTACAGCAAGCACCTGAATCTTTCAACATCTCCGATGTACCACACCCTCTCCCCATGCCACAAAGAGATCAGGAGCTGCTCAAATTAAATTCCTTTATTAATGGAATGGTTTTAATAGACCAAAAATGAAATGGATGAAAGGAATGCTTGTCCTTTATGGCTGCCAGAAAAAGTAAATATTGTCTAAAGACATTATACAATTTTCTTTTAACCAAAATTACAGCCCATAGCAAAGCAAGCAATCTGGAGAAATGTATTGTTATGCTGCTATCATAAACTATTTACATTGGATAAAAACCAGGTATTTCAAAGCCAGCTTTAACCTTAATTGATTACTGTTATGATTCTGTGTATCTTTCCCTCATCTCCCCTTTTTCTATTATATATAAATCAGGCATTAACTAGGTTAAACAAGGGAGTGATCACAAAACAAGCTCTGAGTAGCAGAGACAGAGCTTGTGAGCTCACTTCCTCACCACCCAGCATGATGACTCTGTCACCCTGCTTCAAGATTTTAGGAGTTTATCATCTTCCTGCTCGGATGCAACCATTTGTCTCTCCAATCAACTTACTTTTCAGTGCCAACAATCCCTGTGAAGGCAATATCTGATACAAGAATATAAATTTTAAATACACATACTTTAAAGGAGCCTGTTTTCTGCTAGCAGCACTATGTGCTGTCTCTGTGAATGCATGCTCACAGCAAAACCCCGACAAATAAATATGTGAAGAAATCAGCACAGTGCATCCAGTTTCACTTTCCAAATGGGAAGTGGTGTGTCTTTTTTTGTGGTGATATAAGGCAGAAGCTTAAGAAAAATCCAACTTTGCTAAGTCACAATCATGAACAAAGAAACCCTGCCTAATTACAAAATACTTGATTAACAATTCAGCAAAACAAAGGGATAGGTTTACTATACACCAGAGCTATTTACTGAAAAGGACTTCAATGCTGGTTTCATAGCTGACATCTAGCACACAGAGTTTATTTTCTCAGTTTTAGCAAGGATTAATCTGAATTTTTGTCTATTCAATCAAACATTGCTTTGCTGTAACAACATTGTTCTCAGTTCCCTCTCTCTTTGATCCTCCTGCCTGTATTTCTCCTCAAGTTTTTGTTTTTCAGAATCCATAGTATAAAAAGTGGAATCTGTGCTTCTCCTAATCTTCTCAAACTGACTGAAATCCGCAACGTACTTTCCATTTGGGGAGAGAGAAACCACAGGCATGAACTCGTAGCCCCAGTGGATCTCCTCGGGGATATAGGAAGTCCTGCTTTGGCAGACAGCACTGGTGGACTCCACTGTGGCATTCAGGAGCACCACAAGCTCAAAGTCCTTCTCCTTGAGATTTTGAGGTGTGAGATCTCTCAAAGGGCTGTTTTCATCCAAAATGTGGTAGAAGGTTAAAGGCAAAATGAGAAATGGACTTTCTGAAGAGGAATCGACGTTGAACTTGACACTGGCTTGATTCAGCAGGCTTCCGCCCTTTTTTTTCTTCTTTGGTTTCATATGTCTGAAGAAGCTTCCCAGACAGCTGACACTGTATCAGCAGGCTCTTCCTCATATTTGCCACTCTAATCACCAGGCAAAGTTCTCCATTATGTTTAGTAATGACAGCACAGTGGCTGAATTTAATAGTCTCTGCCCTTTTTTTAGGTCTTGCAATTTTGGCCAGAAAGGTACCTGTGATGAAGATTTCAATCAAGGTGGTGATGACCAGTTGGGCCACAAGTAAGAAAATGGCATGAGGACACTCCTCTGTAATGAAACGAAATCCATAGCCAATGGTTGTCTGTGACTCCAGGGAGAAGAGGAATGCCCCAGTCAGAGAGTCAACATTCTTGACACATGGCTCATGCTTTGGGGTAAACTTGTTTATTTCTAAATCACCATGAAGGAATGCAATGGCGTAATAGATAACTCCAAAGATGAACCAGGTCATGACAAAAGTAGCAGCAAATAAGGTGAGTTTGTACCTCCACTTCATGTCTATAACTGTAGTCCACAAATCTTGAAGGTAGAGCAGGTAAATGCCATCGACTTTGTCTATCCGCACGTTGCTGTGACCATTTTTGGACATCACACGGGGTTTGTGTGCCTTCAGCATGGCAGCGTCGATGCCTCCATTAACCAGCGGGACACGGGACATATTAACCTTGGTGGTTTCCATCCTTACTGCTTCAGTCCTAAGGAGAGAATAAAAGGAGACAGTGACTTCATTAATCAAAGTACATAACTGATTCTGAAAAGCACTTGAAAATGTTGATGGAGAGAAGGCACAAACATAATCAGACAACAACAGTGAATAAAAACAGCTGAAATACAAAGTTATGATTATACGAATCTGACATTACAAATAATTTTATATTCTTTTTTCCAGGGGGGGAAAAACAAACAAACAACAAAACATGATTTGATTCTGGTGGCTGCCAAATATGAAGAAGTAGGTTTCTTTTATGACAGCCTGCAAAAGAAATTTGACTGAGGTGAAATTTCATATTAGCACTTTATTTCTGTAAAATACATTACATTTTTTTCCTTACGTTTTTCTAGAGAAGAGGCTCTTTTTGATTACTGAGCAGGTTTTCTTTAGTGCCCTGAAGAGAGACATCTGATCGAGATTAAAGTCGCTTCTATGCTTGGTTTAGAAGGCAGATCCAGCACACCACCTCTGTCTCTTCCTGTGACAGAGGCAAAATGAGCCAAACCAGCTTTCACTGTGAACAATTAACTTCCACAAGTGATTTACTCAATCGGATCTGGCTCTTTGTTGCAAACCTACGACTATCCTACAGGGAAACGAAGCAGACCTGAACACTTCTTCAAAGTTGAGTTTTGGAAAGGAGTATTTACACCTGAAAATGCTTCAAAGTTGTTTGCAGAGTACAGCACTCTGATTTTAAGCTGTCTAAGGGGAAAAAAAAAAAAAAAAAAAAGGCAAAAAAAAAAAGGCAAAAGGCAAAAAAAAAAAAAAGACAGAAAAAAAAAGAGAAAGAAAAAAAAAAAGAGGCAGTTCACAAAGTCAGCATTCTAGCCGTGGGCCCTGACCTGCGCGAACCCAGCAATCATTGGACCACCCGACTCCTGAAGTTTGTTTACTGTGCATCAGTCCGGATGGAGGGTAAGTGTGCAGACACTCAGGACTGAACAAAGCCCACAGAGTGAAGCAGGCGGTGCCTGTGCCAGTTTGATGAGACAAGTAGCAAGACCCGGCTCGCAGGACCAGATAGTGATTACGTAGAGCAAGAACAGTGCATGTTATAGTCGTTTCCAACAACAAAACTTCCTGCTGTTTAAAAACAACAAAGAAAAAAAACATCCCATGCATCCTTTGTGTTTTGGCAAGTTGTACAAAAAGCATTGTTTTGTTCCATTGTTTTCCTCAAAAAGAGCCTTAAGTATGTGATTCATTTTCATGAACCACTGGGAAAGAAAAAAAAAAAAACAAAACTACTTCCTTACAGCTACTTAAAAGAATTTTGCAGGAAGTACAAGATATATTTGTGGTACACACATGTGCCAGTCCAGGACATCAGCATAATTGCTCACTGAAGTACCTTTCCTGTTATGTCAATTAAGGAGCATTTTTGTTTCTGACTATACCCATCACACTGTTACAGGTTTTCTGGGAAAGGGTAATTAAACTTAACTCTCATTAACACCTGTAGCTCATCCCAATTTTGGTTTTGTCATTAGCATTTCCCTTTTGTAGCATAGGAGCCAATGCCATGATTTTATAGATATAGATGTAGATATATGAAAGGAATGCATCAGTGATCCCAGTAAGAGATTCCTTATGTGACAGTCAAATCAACACACAGTGCACAGCATGTCCGGATAATAAACAGGAAAAAACCTTCAAGTGATCTGAAAAAGAACAACGGGAGGAAACAGGGGGGCTGGGAGGGGTAGGGGTGGGAAGGCGTATGCATGCAACTGCTCTGTAGGCAAACTTAAAGTCAAGTGTTACTGTCAGTGCACGGTAAAGACATCCAACCTTTAATGAGAAACCTTTTAGGAAAATGCATATCACTTAGTGAAGAGGCTACATTCCCCACACCGAGCCCTGCATAAGCCATGGTTATAAAACGTGTGCAGAAATCTGTCCCAAAATAAGTACCCTTCTTCCTCTCAAGCACACTTCTCTTTTGCCATTAATTCCAGGCACAAATATTATGTTGTCAGAATAAATTCCCTTGCCACAAATTGCTAGGCCAGGAGTTAGCTGGCACCTCTAATCCAGCATCTAGAACACATACCCATCCCATCTCCCTGCTCAGCCTACCTGGATGCCTGCTCCTGGGAGCAGTTCCCCATGGCAGCCAGCTCCTCCTCCTCTGGAGGCCAGGAGGATGGAAGTGGCCAAGGCTCCACCTTCCCTTGTTGGTGCTCCAGCTGGTGGGCTTGAGCTGGTGGGGCAGCCACAGGGCTCATGGGTTTGGCAAAGAATAGACTTACCTGATCAGGGTCAGGGGTGGCCGAAAGTGAAGGGTACATGGACACTCAGCACACCACAGTCACTATGGCTCTCCCATGACCAAGAAACACTGGCTTCTGTATGAGTGGTAGGCATTTCAGGAAATAAATCTGGCATATTTGGAATGTACTGAGCATGCTGTGCAGGGCAGTTCTTCCTGACATGCACTGTGACTCTGGTACTTCCTTCCGTATGCCAGACCTGGTGTGCATACATTGCACTGTTCATCTGCAGCATCAGATGGAACATCAGTTTCAACCCGCACAAGGGCCAGGTAAGCATCCTTGCCCTTCCTTCTACTCTGACCTGATATATATATTGTGCCCTGCCCTAAATAGAGAAAATTCTGACACAGCAACCTGCCACATTTCCAGACTTGGTAGAAGACACCTAACATCACAGATGTACTGAAATGCTGTAGCAGAAGAGTTTCTTCCAAAAGACAGGAGGTTGGGAAGTAAGCTGCAAGGCAAAATGTCTTCCCTGAGTTACATCAGCAGAGAGGCAGCTGCAAAAATTGCCATTTCAGTCTTAAATTGAGAAGTAAAGTTTGGCTGCAACCTTAGACAATGTCTGGTACACTCAAGACTGCGCTTCAAAGCACAACAAAAGACATTTCTCACTGTGCCTCTCTACTGTCCCCATGTGTAAAGTTTTGGAGTCTGCCATAGAGGTGACAGAGGTTGTATGAAATCTCTCCTGTCATCTTCTTTGTACTCCCTTGATTCATATTTCTGTATGTGACAAAGTAACTCAGCTTTGCAGTGATTTCCTGAAATGGATTCCAGCCAATTTCTGATACTTTTTTTGGTGGTAGGGTAATTTTTGTGTTGATATGCTTCCTATTTTTTTCCCTTACATCACTTCATCCTGTGTGATCCTGAATTCATCAAGTGCTTTTTTCCTTTTCAGGGAAATTCATCTTGGTTTCCTTTCCCTGCAGAAATCCTTCTTCTCTGCCACACTGATACGAGAAGAGAGTATCTCTGCCTGAGAGCAGTACTGCCTCTTCTCCCCTCCCTTATCACTGACAGGAGCCAACAGCAATAGTCTGGGGAAAAAAACCTGATAAAACAAACAGTAGAATAAACCCAGCCCTCAGAGAAGGTTTCTTCCCTACCGTCCACTTCCCCACTACTTCCTGAGTGAGGTGACCAGTACAATGTCCCACAATAAATCATTTGTGGGTATAAAACCCATGTGACAATACCTGTATTACTATTTCCTATCTTATAGCTTATATAAACACCTCAGATACTCTACACCCCAAAAACTATCCCCAGAACCTCAGTTCAAAACATTTTGGTTTGTTTGGTTTCTATGCCTTTCCCTCTACATCAGAAAGCATATCTACCACAGTGAGTCAATATAGGCAAAAAAGCCTGAATAATGATAGTACCATACATTTCTAAATTAAAAATAAAATAAAATACTGTTTATTAGCTAATGGATTTTACACTGACAGAGCATTTTTTTATTACTGAAAAAAAACAACGTACTGACACTGTAGATGGAAATAGAAGTGCAGTTAAGGAAACAGATACTTCAAGAAGGAAGAAAATTAAAACATCTCAGACTTGTCTATCTGTCTAATGTCCCTTGAACTACCTCTTTTCCTCACCAGCCCTTTGGAAAAGCCAAAGGAGAGTTTCCATCAGAGCACATGCTGGTAAGGAAGTTAGTGTAGACAAAGTCAGTAAAACATAGAGCTACATACCAAAACACCAACCATGAATACCTTGATATTAAGGTAATTCCAGCAGCCAGGGATATAACAAGCACATTAACACTGCTTCCAGAGACCACATTATCAAGAAGTCAAACCCAGCTTGCATACACACAGAAATGTTCCTGTTGCATGAAGCCAGATTTGCTTGTGCAAGATCTGTTTTGGCAGACACAACTGATTAAAAGCGTACAGGAGCATGACTTGTCCAAATGGCCTCTGCTGTTTGCTTTTTTTCGAATCAGATATGCTTTGCCACTTGAGCAAACCCTCATGCACGCTTCAGTACCATTCTGATATAGGGGCAAAACTTGATCTGCCTTTTTCAACCAGCATAAACCATGAACAGGCCTGACACTAAAAAAAAAAAAAAAGAAAAAAAAAAAAAAGCATGGATGAGTAATTAAAACATTGGAAAGAACTATATAATCTTCAGCTCTTTCTTAGTTCTGAAGTGGTTCAGTAGATTATAAAAGTCCCTCCTGAATTCTCAGTGCTCTGCCTAGCATGAACACCCTCCTCCCTTTGGGCTATGCACTGGGTCATGCTGCTCAGTTATTAACCAGCAAAATCCTCTACAGCTGAGTTATGGAATACAAAAGGAGAGAGCAGAGGTAGTGGAAGGGAAGCTGTGTTGCAAAACGATGCTTCAGCTCTGCCATCACCTGCAGCATGCAGTCACACCACTGGACACTGCTACCCTGGGCTTCATAAAAACGTCTTTCAGCATTAGGACGGATCAGCATTGAGAGTGGTAACAGGCAGGCTGGCATTCAGTCATATTGTGCAAGATGCTGCCTTTACAAGCTAAATTTAACAATTTTTATTTTCATTCACAAAAGGACTGAGCCAAGAGAACTGTAAATAGCCCTTCAAGTCAAAATCAGTTCCCAAAGTTCTGCCTTTAGCTCCCCATCCCATGGCAGACTTCTCCAATGGCTCAGGGAGCCTTTTATGGGGTGGGTCTATAGGCCCCAGGGTTGAGCATTCATAAGCTGGTAAAAGCAGAGGTAGGACCGAGCCTGCAGGCAGGGCAGTGCCCAGGGGCTGCAGCACTGGTTGTGTTAGGGGTGGGGGCTGTGCTAGGGCCAGAGCAACAACTATTTAGAGACCAGTGTTAAGAGAATGAAAACCAAAATCCATTCGTGTCTCTCCTAGGCTGCCTGCCTGATATCTGGATCTGGAATATGAAGTAAAGCTGGAGAAGTCTCGTGGTACATTGGTTCTGAAGGAGATTCCTACAGGAATCTTATATTTTCCAAGGGCAGGATGTAGTGCTTTGCAGTAACTATGGACTTATGTAGATGCATCTTGGAATCTACACTCATGCAAGCATACAGGAAAACAACTGAGCAGGCAGAGAGAAGGCAAAAGATTTAGTGAGGTTAAGGGAGAAGCTCTCAGTGATTTCACAGGTCTCTGTATCTGGCCTCCAAGTGGAGAAAAAAGCACACACCACCAGCATCTGAACAGCTATCACACTGGAAGTGAGCCATCTGTCCTTCCAAAAATCTGCGCTCCATCCTCTGCCGTTGGCTCTGCAGATGAACAGGAGACTTGGATGTGCAGAGCCTTCAGTCTCATAACCTTCATGTACACCAAATTCTTCTTTCAAAAAGAAGTAAGCAAGCTGATCAATTTCTGAAACCCTCTTTTTTGTGTTGGGAAATAGGGTTGATATAATGTTACTGGAAAAGAAAGAAAGGCTCCCCAGAAACCCATTCTGATCTTTTATTTTTAAGAATGGCTTTTCTTTGGCAGTGCAGCATTCAATACTTTTGAATGCCTGCCTTGCTGGAGTATTGTTGCTTCAAATTCTTTTCAGTTTCAAACACTTCATTAGCACAGCTAAGCATTTAAAATCTGCCTCTGCTGTGCTGCTTTTCCCACCCACTAACCCTTTCCTCATTCTTGTTGTGCAAACCTTACCTGTCTTTTTCTACATGGGCAGGTCTAAACAGACTCCTGAGAGCCTGTCCCTTCTTTTTCTGGGAAGCTGGGCACCAGCACTACTCTGCAAGGCTGGAAGGGACATTATTGTTGCGTTATGTTTAACAGTCTCATTCCCTGTGCTTCCACTTTCGTTTACTTCATCCTGCTGTAGGAACATTAGTGACCCCTCATAATAGGCCTCTGGCACAGAAAAATGTCTCAACAACACCACAGAGATGGAACTGAGCTAAAGGAGGACAGGAGTGATGTCCCAATCAATGTGAACAGTTACTACAAAGGTCAGGACTAGACCTTCAGAGAATTTAAAGCTCCTCATTGTCCTGATTTGCAGTCACTGCCAGTATTTCTTCATTCCTCCCTTCTAAGATGTCTTTGGGCGCTTTCAGTAGCGACACCCTTGTCCTTCTTTCTCGCTGAGGCATTTGTCTTTTCCACATCTCATCTGTTTTCCTCCATTTTGCTTAATGTTCTATTCCTCTCCTCTTTCCCACTGTCTGTGAATCAGAAAATCCAAACTAGCTGTGCTTACAACACCACCACAGAAGCATGTAGAGGTGACACAAGACTGAGCTCTGTCTCATATCTTACCGTAGGTTCACACCACTTATTCCTGACCCCTGCAATTATATGACTCTGTTTTCAATGGTTTCAAATTTTGCAAGGGTTTAACCCTTTGGGCCAAGGTTTTCCTCAAGACTGATCACAAGCAAAGATGCTTTTTCATTCATGTGTTTACTTAATGTGCTAGTCAAAACAAAATAGCCATTTCTAAAATCAAAGCCAGGAAAATATATTTTCTGATGTTCCTTCATCCATGCTAAGGCAGTTTTGTTGCCTTTTCCTTCAGGAAACTAGAGTGTAAACACATAAGCAATTCTTGGTGCAGAGACTGAAGCTCACACTTTCCATATCTACCCTAACAGCTTGGCCATAGAGTACTGTCAATACCTTCTTGCTTTATGGCCTTATAAATCCTCATCCATGCAGTGATGCAGCTTCATCAGGAAGTGAAAAGTCTCCCCTCCTCACCTCCCCACTTTCTTATTAATGAACTCTGCTGTAAGGGTGGAACAGATGGCCTCAGACATGGGAGGAGTCTCATCTCCACCTCTTTCAATGGTGAGAATTGGGAACACAACTGGCAGCAGCCACACAGTTCACAGACCCTTGCTACATTTGAGGGAGGTGGAGAAGTCGAGGAGAGATGTTGGGAGAAGGCTGAAGACAAGCCAAGGAATGCCCCATTTCTGGCTCTTCTTGCTTAGGCTCACGATAAGCGAATCCATTTGGTGTCTTACTGGGTGCTTTGTGACATGCCCAAACACAGAGCTGTTGGGTGCCCAGCAAAATGAGGGTCAGAATTGGAGCCACCTGTACATGTCGAGCACTTCCAGCACAAAACAGAAGCTGGGCAGGGATTTTCTGCAAAATAGTTTTTCAATTAGTCAACGAAGGCCTACATAAGTCCTAACTAAGTACTTAATTCCTTTTTTGGGAGCAGGCCCTTTGCCAGCCAGCTGCTGTGACTGCTGTGAGAGTGTACTTTCACACAGCTCCCACTGCCTTTCCCATCCTACTGCCTACCTCATTCTGGCTCCAGGACAGACCACCTTGAGGACAAGCCACCTCATTGGAGCACAGCTTCCAGAGAGCAGAGGCTGGGCACAAGCACCCAGAGAGGCCATAGTGCTCTTTTTTTTCAAGGCTGGGGCTTGAGATGGTTGAGTTTCTTGCCCAGGGGCATAGTTTACCTCTCTTTATGCTTATTTATACATTGCCTGGTATAAATCACTTGGCTATATATATATATATAATCTGACCGCATGAGCTCGTGTGCCAAAGCACTTTCATGTTTCTGTACACAACTGAGGGATGACTGTCCTTCCTTCTAGTATTTTAGTCACATGGTAGTGGAGTTTATAATTATATAGAAAAGAGTGAACCTGATCCCATCTACTGCTCAGGTTGTTCAATCTGGCAAAGTCTGTAGTGAAGGGAGACCACTCCCAGGTCAGTACAGAACACAAATGCACCAGACTGAGCTATTCCCTAGGTTTGCTGGGACTGTCATTCCCTGCTCAACATAGGTTGGCTGTGTCCTTGTTTTCCTTTCTTTCACAGAAGGTAAAATATGACACTTTGCTTTTAACCTCCCCAGTACTCACCCATCACTTCACAAGCTGGCAGATGCCTACTCTACCACTTAATAATAGTAATTAGAATAAAGTTAAATTTATAACAACTGACTTGTCAGTCTACAGTTGGTTTAACATATACTGCTTTTATTTCAGACTGGAAGAAGAGTTATTAGGACAGAAAGCTTGCCTGGATTCTTTTCTGATTTGTTTGCTTTTGTCTCCAAATTAATTTCTTGGTCAAACAAAAATCTGGTTTAATTTAAAAACAAACAAGCAAACAAAACCAGAAACAGACACTTAATCTACATTTTTAATTTAAATTGTCAGCAGGTGGCTGAAAATTAATAGTAATGAGCTTAGTCATGGTTATGCAAGAGGCAAGAAGAAAAGTTAGCACTTTGCTGATAGTTCATGAAAGCTGGCAAAAACATCTGCAGTCTACCTTCCCCAGGGACACTTCTCCCTGTTTCCCAGCTACCATAGCTGATATATGAAAGATATATATCAGGCAGCAGTGAGAAATCTCAAAAAATTCAGAGTGGTTTGGATCTCTATTTCTTTTCTTAGACTACACACTCCCTGAGCTTCAAACCCAACATTGGTCACCAGGACCCAGAACCAGACTTGTTCTTATGAGCAGGGGTATCAGCTCCTACCTGTATGTCAGCTGTGCAGTATGAACACATCCAGTCCCTCAGCAGCTCTCTTTTTAATTACCATTTGCGATGCCAATTCATCACATGATGCATGCACTGTATCCCAGTCAAGTTTGGCTTTGTTTTTTAATTAGTCGTTGGACACTAGGGCTCTCATAGCTCAGTGTAGGTGTGGTCATGAGGTGAGTTTCCCTGCAGGGTATCGGGCTTCTGCTGGGGCAGATTTTTTAATGGGCTCTCTTCGTATGAAAGCTGTATTTCCCATAAATCACAGCACTCCTTTTGCACATACCACAAGACATTACACTGACAGTATCACCTCACAAATATCCCACTGTATGTACACTTTCTCAAAGCCTGCCAAAATAAACATGCTTATAATTTTCCATCTCTATGCAGTTGCTAAATCTCAAAACTGAAATACCAGACTATGGAAAGAATTTTCCACGCAAAAAAAAAATAATTCTGTACGTTTTATAAAGGTAAAAATTCAATAGCATTGAAAATAATGGTAGGCCTGAAAAAGGCAGGGAAAGCCTCAAGATAAGAAAGCATTTTATTTAAAGGTCTGTATATTGATAACCTTTTGTTCCTCTAGTCCTTAAAGTAGACAGAGTAAAATCTAATTGAGGAATCAGCACACCTTGACCCAGCAGGACAGTGGACCCTGTTAAAGTAGTTAAGCTTTCCCTCTGTGACAGTTTCTGAGTCTCTCTTTCCTGTACGGTGTAGTTGCTTTGTGCTGCTTCATCTAGCAGAGTAAGAATAAATGCAGAGTAGCTTGCTAAATAAGCCAAAGTTAAGGCTTCTCTGCATGGCCAGGACATTCCAGTGAATTTGGCCTTGTGATTTTTGCAATACGACAAAGCACATTTCCAAGAAAGAGCAATGGGCTTGACATGCTCTCATCTTCAAACATTTTACAAGCTGATTTTCTCGGGAAGTTATTTGGTTATGAAGAATTGCCCTACCTGTGTGAACAAGTTCATACTCTGGAAAACATTTTCAAAACATGACCAGCAAAATGCAGACTGTGAGTTGAAGCAACCACTTCCCTCACCCTGATGATTTTTAACCTGTTTGTCTTTCTCAGGCAAAGCACAGATGATGCTACTGGCACAGCAGAGACACATATAGATGACTTAGTTGGTTTTTGGTAATTAATTCTTTCATTGTGAACTGCAGAATAAGAGTGTTCAGCATTCTTTTTGAGGGACACAACAGCTTAAAAAATGTTCAGTCCTACTCTATTTTCTCTGTACTACAAAGATTTCAAATGGCACCATGCACCCATTTCCCTTGGTTGTCCAGGTCCAATAGAGAGCAATTTCTACTTGATCTTGAACAAACATCTGGCAGCTACTTAACAAAAGAAAAACATTAAAACTTTTAAATGCTAGAAAGAAAATTCAATGGTGTCTAATAAAATCAGGACATATGGTTTTTCACAGGCAAACATATATATGCACTTACATAGAAACCATAAGTTCATTTTTACTATTTAAAATATTGCTGGATGGTATGTGTGTTTCCATAAATGATGCATTACCTGTTCTGTAAAGCACAAGCAGTTGCAAATATAGAGTCAGGCTGTTCTGTAAAGCACAAGCAGTTGCAAATACAGAGTAAGGATGTAGAAAAATTGATGTATCCAGAGTCAGCTGTGAATGCATCTTCTTTTATATACTTTTCCCTTTGTGCTATCACTACCATCAACAAAGTCTACATCTTGACACAAAATTATTTTCTCCAATGTCAGGTCTCAGACACATCCACAAAGAGCAGTAACCACAACAATTAAGTCTCTTCTTGAGCTTTGCCAAAGCACTGTGCAAGTTGCCACAGCACAGTCCCCGGGTGGCCATTGGTGTGACTCCAGGGCTTGTGCTCCCTGTCCCATCCCCATCTCCCTCCTTGGCCTCATTCGCATCCCTGGCCTCCCACTGTCCCCTGCCAACCATTGTCTCCTCATTGGCCTTGCAGAGTGTGGCCATAGCTCCCAGGGGGACAGAAATGGTCACAGGGCTCCTGTAAACCACTAAAATGCTGCGCTGGTGTATAAAACGGGGCCTTTCACCTACATCTGTGAAGTGGTCTAGAAAAAATTAAAAATATCAGTGACACTTTCATATTGGTGTAGGGTTGCTTATTCTCAGTTACTGCCCAAGACTTTTATTTCAGGACAATTTCCTCTATTTTTCTTTTTCTTTTTCTTTTCTTTTCTATTTTTCCCCCTGACCAATCCATGGATGAGGTTAATTTAGGGTTTAAAAGGCTTTTTGTCACACATACACACACACCCCATATATGTTTTCCACTTAAGCCTGTGCTTTTTCCTAGACCCACCCAAATTCCAGTACATAGCTCATTTGTGTGCCAAACTTTCATACTCTCCATACAATTAATGGAAAAATGCTCTTTTTTCCACTTCTGCACATTTTGGGGAAATGAGGGGGAGGGCGTGTAGAGGAGAGGGAAGAGAAGCCTCTAGAGAAATTTAGTTATACCTGTTATTTCAGAGCAGAAACAGGAGAGAGTCCCAGCATTGTCCATGGGAAAACTGTGTTTCTGCTCATGGGTGAAGATGGACAGGGTCCAAGCCCCACTGGTTTTTTAGGACTTTGAGCTGTATCTTTGGAGTTCTAAGGATATTTAAAAATTGTTAATTATAAAGTAAAAGTAGCATAAGCTGCTGGGTGATGTATGTTTCCATTATGCTTATATGAAGCACTTCAGTAACACTCTGGAGTGTGTTAATATTTTATGAGAGGGATGAAAAACAAAATCAAAGCTTGAGAAACATTGGGGATTTTTAAATGGAAAGTATAGGTTTAATCTCTGTCATTCTGTGTTCCCTTAAATAAGGTATTTCAGGCCATAGGCATCTTGGTGAAAGGTGGTAGACTGAGAGCAAAGTCCTCCTCTGTGTTCAGTTCTGGAGTCCCTGACGTAAGAAAGACATGGAATTGTTGGGGGGGGGTTTAGAGGAGGGCCATGAAGATGATCAAAAGGCTGGAGCACCTCTTCCATGAGGACAGGCTGAGAGAGTTGGGGTTATTCATCCTGGAGAAGGGAAGGTTCTGGAGAAACTTCATAGTGGCTTTCCAGTACCTGAAGGGGCTACAGGCAAGCTATGGAGGGACTTTTTACAAGAGTATGCAGCAGTAGGGCAATGGGGAATGTCTTAAACTGGAAGAGGGGAGAGTTAAGTTAGACATTAGGAAGAAAATGTTTAGTCTGAGGGTGATGAGACACTGAAACAGAGAATTTGTGGAAGCTCCCTCCCTGGAAGTGTTTAAGGCCAGGCTGGATAAGCCTTAGAGAAATCTGGTCCTGTGGGAGGTGTCCCTGCCTAGGCCAGAGGGATTCGAACTAAGTGATGTTTAAGGCCCCTTCCAACCCAAACCACTCTCTGATTCTATGATTCTATCACTCTCTTGTCACCAACAGCAGCCTGGCAGAGGGAGGGCTGCAGGGCCAACACCTTTCCACCCCTGCACGTGCCTTCCCTCCTACAATGGCTGCTATTGTAGCATGTGGTGGTGGTAGGAACCATCAGGCCATGGGGAAGGAAGCAGCAAAGTCCTGTTTCCTCCTGCTATTGCATCTCCAGGGTGAACCCCAGGGCTGTAACAACATGCAAGCTCTGTGAAAAGTTCCATTGCACTCACTTCTTAGTAAGTCTAGTTAAGGCTAGTCCCTCTTATTTTTTTTTCTTCTCAGTAAAGGCATTAATGAAGCCTCTCTGCCTTAAAAAGCCACCTAGTTTTATGAAGCTTGTTGGAATATAATCTCTGAAGCCTCTGTTCACCTGCCAAGTTTAGCTGAATTTAGCCCATGGATTTAAATAGGTGGGCTGTTTCGTATCCGTGGTTGTCAGGGGATGGAAAAGAAAATTTGCTAGGTTAATTTTTTATCTTTTCCATCAACAAAATGCTATCATTGTACAGAACCTTATTGTCACTCTTATATTGCAAACATTGATATAAACATGAAAAAGCTTTTTCCTGAGTTTCTTGACTGTGAGGCTAAATAGCCCAGGATTGTATGTCTTCCAGAGAAACTCCCAAAGAAAAGGAGGGAAAAGATTATTTGTTTTCCTCATTGCTTTCCCAAATTACTCAGTCCCTGCCAGTTTCCATGATACAGACCCCTCAGTTTGCTACAGAGACTGTGGCTTCTGAAAGGGAGGAAATAGCATGAATGTACTGGTGCACATCAATGTTTTTTTATTTTCTTGCCAAACCAAAAATACTAAAACAAACAAAAAGTGAAAAAAAAAAAAAGTGTTCAACTTTTCTGGTAAAATTTTTTTAAAAGTCATTCTTGACTGAAGAGACTGTTTATTCAAACCAAAATTAAACCTTCCATTTTACTTTGACATTTGTATGTGTGTGTTTGTGTCAATATATCAGGTGAGGAACAAAACATAGATTGAAGGGACATATTGCAACATCTTGCTTCCACAATGTCAATTTTTTTTTATACTTTTCCTTTTCAGGTCTTTTCCTTTTCTTAGTCTAAGATGTTCTATCTTGTTCAGACGAATTCATTCAATCTTTCATCTCAACTAAATCTGCATTTTCAGTCTGTAAACGTCTGGCTGAAAAACCCCAGCCTTCTGTAACCATAAAGACCACCTGAGTTTCCTGGCTGGTTCAGAGACAAGTGAAGTTTGTGCAATGAACTACTGTTCCTCTTAGGAGAAAACAGCACAAGCAATGCTTGTCCCCATTTTTAGTACCTGGGGACATAACTGTGTTATTCATTATTCATTCTTCTTTGTCCTATAGTTTTTTGGAAGCCTCCATACAACCACTGTGGTGCTCTGCTGCAACAGGCTGAAAAAAAAGCAGCAATAATATGCCAAAACAAGAAAAAAACTCATGCTGTTTTTCAAAGTTACCACATTTCCTTATACCTCAAAGGAGGTTATTTCGCTTGTTTATTTACACATACCTTATCTTCATAAGTGTTCCTTTATGATCCCATGTAATCTCAAAAGCTCTGTAATCTTTTACAGTTGGGAACTTGGGAAGGTCTAGCTTTGATCACTGAAGTAATTAGACTGAACAGAACATTGTTCATGTTCTGCTTGAGAATAGTTTCTGACTACAGTCTGAATACCACAAACTTTTTTTCAAAATTCTACAATATTCAGCAAATTCTGCCTTGTTTTTTGTAAGTTTGCCAGATGCCATGAATTTCAGAAGTCACTCTGATGTTTTCCAAGCAGCCTGATTTATGAGAACAAAAATTACCACCATTACCCAGTTGCTTTCTGCCACCTTGTTATAAGGCTCAACTGATACATCAGTGGATATATAGTCTGGCTGAGGAGTTCAGGCATAAACAGTAATTGGGGTATGTGGAAATCAACTGCTTCTCACACAAGAGATCATTCTTTCAGGGGAAAAAATAAAACTTTTATATCTCTAACCTTCTGAACTATTCCTGTACTATTTAATTTAATGAGGTCTCAGTTTTCATTGAAAAATACACTTGATGGGAAATGTGTAACTAGACCTAAGAGAAGTTTATATGTGATTTTAGTGCTATTGAACAGAATTAATATTTTGTAGACAATTGTCAAAGATACGTGCCTGCAAAATAGCTAAGCAGGACTGTGACTATAACAAATTACAGCAACAAATTTCAAACTGGGTTAAGATTGTGCCCTTGCTAGAAAGTCCCAAAGATTGTGACTCTCCACTAGGCAGATGACAAGTTAATGGCAAAGCAGAAAACCCCCTTCATTCACTGCTCTGGTAGTGACACGCTGACAAACCCTGTCTCTCCAAAAGGATATAGAATCATAGAACCATTTTGTATGGAAAAGAATTTTGATATCAGTAAGTCCAACAGTTAGCACGACACACTGCCAAGTCCAGCACTAAACCATGGCTCTAAATACCACGTCTGTATGAAAGCATTTCCCCTGCACCACTTGCAATGTTGTTCAGATTTCAGTAAAGCATTTGACACTGTCTTCCACAGCTTCCTTGTAGATAAGCTAAGGAAGTGTGGTCTTGATGATCAGGTAGTTAGATGGATTGTGAACTGGTTGAAAGGAAGAAGTCAGAGAGTTGTGGTCAATGGGACAGAATCTAGTTGGAGGTCTGTGACTAGTGGAGTCCCTCAGGGGTCAGTACTGGGACCAGTACTAATTAATATTTTCATCAATGACCTGGATGAGGGAACAGAGTGTGCCCTCAACAAGTTTGCTGATGACACTAAACTGGGAGGAGTGGCTGACACACCAGAGGCTGTGCTGCCATTCAGCAAGACCTGGACAGGCTGGAGAGCTGGGATTGATGAAATTCAAAAAGGGCAAGTGTAGAGTCTTGCACCTGGGGAATAACAACCCCAGGTACCAGTACAGGTTGGGGGCTGACCTGCTGGAGAGCAGTGTAGGAGAAAGTGACCTGGGGGCTCTTGTGGACAGGAGGATGACCATGAACCAGCAATGTGCCCTTGTGGCCAAGAAGGCCAATGGCATCCTGGGGTGCATTAGAAAGGGTGTGGTTAGTAGGTCAAGGGAGGTTCTCCTCCCCCTCTATCCTGCCTTGGTGTTCCTGCATCTGGAGTATTGTGTCCAGTTCTGGGCCCCTCAGTTCCAGAAGGACAGGGAACTGCTTGAAAGAGTCCAGTGCTGAGCCACAGAGATGATGGAGTGGAACATCTCCCTTATGAGGAAAGGCTGAGGGAGCTGGGTCTCTTTGGCTTGGAGAAAAGGAGATTGAGGGGTGACCTCATCAAAGTTCACAAATACGTTAAGGGTGAGTGTCTGGAGGACAGAGCCAGGCTTTTATCAGTGATGTCTAGTGATAGAACAAGGGGCAATGGGTGCAAACTGGAGCATAAAAGGTTCCACATAAACATCAGAAAAAGCTTCTTTACTGTCAGAGTAACAGAGCACTGGAACAGGCTGCCCAGAGAGGTTGTGGAGACTCCTTCTCTGGAGACATTCAAAACCTGCCTGGACACGTTCCTGTGTGATGTGCTCTGGGTGACCCTGCTCTGGCAGGGGGGTTGGACTAGATGATCTTTTGAGGTCCCTTCCAACCCCTAAGATTCTGTGATTCTGTGATTCTTGTCTTCAGGTAGCTTGATGCCACAGCATCTCCAAAATCCACCTCTTCTTCAAGTCTAGAATTTCAGTTTATTAATTAGCCATTTCCTAATGCTCATCTTGTTCACAGTTCTTCTCAACTGTCCTGTGGACAAATCACTCAAACTTCTGGGGTAAAAATCTAATTTCCTTTCTACCATTTTGACTGTAATTTTCCCCTTCATTAATGCAAACATCTATTTCATTATTTCATACCCATAAAGCTTACAGCCTAACCTCTCCACTGCGCTGGCCCCCATAGCTCTGCTTTCTTTTGCTCTTTGTTGACATCTCATTCCTCTTTCTCATCAACGTGTATTGTTTGACTTTTTTTTTTTTTTTTTCTCTTCAGATTTGGACTTCTCTTATGCTGTTCCAGAACAGTTTCCCATTTGACATATGTGAAACTTCATCAGCTTTCAACCATGTCCTGAAAATACACCTGTTATGAGACATAACATCAATACACATCTGCTAGTTACTGTGCTTACCTAGCAAGTTCCTCCTTTGTGTTTCATTATGCCTCACTTGCTGTTAGATGATTTAGAGCAGATCTAAAGTTTTCCTCTTCATTTTCTCATAGAATCATAGAATTGTAGAATCCTAGAACCACAGAATCATAGAATGGTTTGAGTTGGAAGAGACCTTAGAGATCATCTAGTTCCAACCGCCTTGCATGGGCAATGACACCTCCCACTACACCAGGTTGCTCAGTGTTCCAACACTTTCAGGGATGGGGCATCCACAACTTCCCTGGGCAACATGTTCCAGTGTTTCACCACCCTCACACTAAGGAATTTCTTCCTACTGTCTAATATCTAATCTAATATCTATCTAATATCATCTGACTGAAAAGCAAGTTGAGGTCCTACAGCATGGTGAGAAATAACATTCTGATTATAGGCTGTATCCAGCAGCAGCATTTATATCAAGTGATTTTTTTTTCTTGGTGACATTCCTTTTTTTCAGGATGGCTCTGTCTAATACATAACTGGGACACCCTGAATTATGATTCTTTACACAACAGTGGCTTGTGTCTGAAATAAATTTTGAGATATACTTTTCCTAAAAAAATGGGAATACCAGACATCTCTAAACCTCTCTGTGGGACAGTAGTTCTGGCTCGGCTACCAAGCATCCACCAAAATGAAGCCATATCTAAAGTAACATGCATTGCAAGACAAATTTTTTGATTCTGCAGGTTGAAATTCCTCTCAGTTAAACGTTAGTTCTCTAAAATGTTTCTATCTAGTCTGTGCTAGGCTTCTGAGGCACCAGAGTCGATGGAGAGAGCTGGATGCCTCTACACAGTGAGTCTGCCTCTTCTTCCTCTAATGCTAGAAGGTGCACATCTCCTTGTAGTGTCTGATGAGAGAAGATCAGATCTTTAAGACAGCTGACATTTATCTCATCCTTGCACCTGTACAGCAAGGATACTGCTTCTGAGAGGTGCCAAAAATAAATAAATAAACTTTTCCAGTGCATGCTTCGTGGAAGTATGAGGCTTACACATGTAAACTGTATAGTACCTGTATGCATTTTAAGATGGAATATTGAGATAGCCAGCATGGTTTTACTAAGAGCAAGTCCTGCCTGACCATGCTAGTGGTTTTCTACAATGGAGTAACTACATCACTGAACAAGGGAAAAGTAGTGGATGTCATCTATCTGGACTTCTGCAAGGCCTTTGACACAGACTGCCACAACATCCTTCTCTCTAAGTTGGAAAGATATGGGTTGATGGGTGGAGAAGGAATTGGCTGGATGGTTGCATCCAGACAATAGCAGTGGTCAGTGGTCACTGGGAATGGTAGTGGTCAATGGCTCGATGTCCAGTTGGAGAGGGGTGACAAGTGATGTCCCTCAGGAGTCTGTACTGGGACAAGTGCTGTTTAATATCTACATCAATGACATAGACAGTGGGATTGGACATGAGCAAACAATGTGCACTTGCAGCCCACAGGGCCAACCACATCCTGAGCTGCATCAAAAGCAGTGTGGCCAGCAGGGACAGAGAGGTGATTCTCCTACACTCTTGTAAGACCCCACCTGGAGTACTGTGTCCAGCTTTGGTGTCTTCAAAACAAGAGGGACATGGACCTATTAGAACAAGTCCAGAGAAGGGCCACAAAATGGTCAGAGGTCTGAAGCACCTCTGCTATGAAGACAGGCTGAGAGAGCTGGGATTGTTCAGCCTGAAGAGGAGAAGGCTCCGTGGAGACCTTATAGCACCTTCCAGTACCTGAAGGGGCCTACAAGAAAACTGGGAGGGGCTTTTTATAAGGACATGTAAAGAGAGGACAAGGGACAATGGTCTTAAGCTAGAGCTGGGTAAATTTAGATTAGAAGTTAGGAAGAATTTCTTCACAATGAGGGTGGTTAATAACAGTCAAAAAGGTCCCTGCGCACTGCGGGGCGGGGCTGGACTAGATGATCTTTACGGGTCCTTTCCAACCCTACACACTCTAAGATTCTATGATTCTATGATTCTATCCTAAATACATTTTTCAGTCTGATTTGTACTGATTAAGCCTTTCCAGTTAAATCCTATAGAAGGTGCTGTGGAGTGTGGAACCAATCTAAGATTACTCACCATGATGTACTCTTTCCTTCACACATACAGTTTAGTTATTGTAAAAGAACGTGAATTATGGACTGAAGCACATGAACAAGGTACTCAAGTAAAAACAAGCTATCCAGGCATCTAAAACAAGATACATGATATGTCTGCTCTGTTTTACAGGCTCTCATTAATGACATTCCCAAAGGTCACTTTGCTTGTCTATGTCATCAATATATAAATTGCTACCACGTCCCTTACCGAAGTATGGATTCATTATGCCTGTGCTGTGAAAGGCTTCCTCATTAATATTTTAACTATGTGTCTCCAAATAATGTCATCAGGGCCTGCTTGTGAACAGCCTGCATTCTGAATCTTTGTCACCACTGCTTCTTTTGAAGGTTTCCCTTTTCATAGTACAGCTCAAATCTGCCTCTGCATTTCACTATGCCTAACCTGCCTTTCAGTAAGATGGAGCTAGTAATCAGTTGCAAACTAGAAGACAAGAAAACCAGAGCCTTTCAGTAGCATACATTGTCTTAAGCTCAGCAAAGCTGAAGATCAGAAGGAATTTATGTTAATACCACCCAGAGTTGTAGGAACTCAGCAAATTAAGAAACTTTAACCACTGTTTTGACCACTTCTGAGGCTGAGGAATGATCTGGGCTTTCTCCCCACTTTTTCGAGAATTGCAGAGTTAATGTTTAAGCTAATATATTATGTATTATTAGCAACATGCTTAAATCAAAGTTTCTAGTTAGAATACAAAGATTATTGACTTCTGTGACACTGTCAGTCTTAATGTGATAGCTTGGGTAGTTAAAAAGTTTCTTAAGATCATACAAAGCAATCAGAACCAAATTATTTTCCTTGATTATGTAATTGTTGTTTATAAGTTCTAAAGAAGTAATGTAGCATTTAAAGACACGGTGCCCCCTCTCACATTTTCACTGCTTGCAAATCAGAAATACATCTGCAAAGGCAGAGCCCCACACCCAGGTGCAGTAGGAGGATATATGACTGGTATTGCTTCGCTGAAATGTTTTCTTAGGTTTCAGCACATAAACACTTAAAATAAGATTATATATTCTCTGTCACCTGATACGTTACAAAGTGAAAGGAGATTTACTACCAGTAAATATTTTTCTAGGTCATGATCAAGTCACAGCTTTGGTCATTTTACACTGATAGGAAAATAAATCAACACTGAATTCTAGCCGTCATTATTCAAAAACTATATATATAAGGCTCAGTTCATCTTCTTTGGTTTTGCTGGTTTGGGTTTTTTTGGTTGTTTGAGGTTTTCTGTTTGTTTGTTTTTTGAGGTTTTTTGCTGTTGTTTTGTTGTTTATTTTTTTTAAGCTGCAATGGTAGAACAGAGTAGGAATGAAATTCAAGGACCAGATGGTTATCAAGACTTGGGTTGAAACACCACCGGTAAATGTTGTTACCTGTAAAAAGGACAGTGAGTGAGACTTGTGGCTGCAAGTGTGTTGACATAATTAGGTCAAGAAAAGCTAGGATGTGAGGAAAAATAAGATAAATTATTAAGATTCCTGAAAGAATGCCAGACCTTTATATTCCTCCAAAGCTAACTGAAATACAACATTGTTCTTGGAATTTGTGTGCTCAAATCTGTTCTCACAAATTAAACCAAACAGACCTCAAATGGAGCTCATGCAGTGATGCCACCAGCTGAAGAGCCCTGCTGGACTCAACATTACCCAGAGGAGTGTAAAAGGGCCACAGTATGAATGAGAACCAGACTTGAAGCCTTTTGTTTGTCCATTATACATAGATAAAAATAACGTTGTTAGCTTTCCCACACCTGCCTGAGTTGTGTTCATTCATCTCTAGTCTCATGGAAGCATTTTACACTGCAGGTAATTTCAGTCTTTGGCTCTTTTGTGCCTTGACAAGAGCTTTCAGCACCTTTCACATAGCACATTTCACAGCAGGTAGCGGACATATTGAAGGTCAGCACCTTCAGGTGACATTCACTATGTTAATCTAAACTGATTGC
>NW_009953719.1:1963828-1965250 GCF_000747805.2 Chaetura pelagica | reverse complement strand
ATCTAAAGCCAGTAAGATGGGAACAGTCAATAAACCAATTACCATGTACTATGGAGGCCAGCAAGTGTACCAGTTAATGAAACTCAATATGACAAGAAAATAAAATATTGCTTTAAAAGTTTTTCTTTTTTTCATCGTAAGGTTTTGCATTGTTGTGAGAATGTTTTGTCATTTGTCTGAGAAAACAAGCAAGAATTGCAAGTGCACTGTATCACTCAAACACCTCTTCCCATATACATCTTTGCTGTGTGAATGAAGCTCAGCCTTGCTCAAATGCTGTGAAATTCTTTTCTTGTCTTCCCTCAGTCCTTTCATCCACAGCTGCAGTGCACAGAGTTGTGGTCTGGCTGTTCACTATGAAGAGAGACAACTGTTGATAGGTTTAGTGTTGAAGTGTTAGAGGAAGGAAACTTTCAGGAAGCATTATTTCTGGCTAAGGCAGCAGGAAACTGAAGCCTGTTTTCTTGGGTGGGAGACTAGAGGGGGTTCAGAAGAGGATAGCTGGCATGAAAGTTTGCAGAAGTTAGGGTAGGCAGCTTTGAGTGGGATCCTCACTGAGCAAAAAACAAGGTGGAACACAGGGGAATCTTTACAGACTAGGTCAAAAAAATTCAGAAACATTTTTTTGTTTGTTTGTTAATGTTTCCCTAGGAAAACATTGACTGAAATAAAAATCACTTAAGCAAGAAGACTTTATTTACTGATCAAAATTTTTGAGCACCTATTTTATTATATGTATTTGCCAAGCTGTGTAATTCTAGTGAGGAAAAGGGAAAATTCCAATCATAATTTATTTTTTCCCATTTCTCTTCATCAGTTCGTGCTAAGACTATACCGTTAAAGCCATCTAAGTAGGTGTAGTGTTATATATATTGCTTTGTTACAGATTACAGTAATTTATTCATCAGATAAACATTTTTATCATATAGCCTCAATGCAAAAGTGCTAATTTGAGATAAGGAAAAGTTCATAATGTAAAACCAGAGATTTATCCTGCAATCTATCACCTCACCAAGAATGAATCACCTCAGTTAAAGCAAGAGAGATTAAATTAATCTATTCAGGCCATACTAGTTTTCCAGTCAAAACTTATTTTAGTTTATCACTTCTGATTTACAAAGGGCAGGTAGTACCTGGGCTCTGTAAGCACGGACAGATCTAGCTGACAATATCCATGAGAAAAATAAACCAGAAAAGAGTCAAATGAGGTTTTAAAAGGCACTAAGCTTCAATTCCCAAGCTTTAGATTTCCCCTCCACCTTAAAAGTCAGCTAAAGTGCAGTATGCCCTGAAGGTCAAATTGCAGGGGCTACTTTGAACCAAGTGAAAGACAGACTTGTCTTAATCAATAAGCCTTCCTGAGAGGCAACAGAAAGGCAGCTGGCTCTCATACTTCAGCAGACACAGCACAGGGAGGGAAAG
>NW_009953719.1:1960365-1963680 GCF_000747805.2 Chaetura pelagica | reverse complement strand
AGTAACAAAATGCCTAGATCAAAATGATCAAATGCTCTCCACCAACACCTGCAAAGTGAGCTCGATCTCCTCAGCAAGGACGCCAACGAGATTCTCAAGCCTTGGTAACTAAAAACTTGCAAGACTTCCCAGTATCCCCATAGGTGTCTTGCAGACATAGGAAAGCTGCAAAACATCATGTTACTTCCCTGAGACTCATGCTGGGTCCAACCTGTGTCCCAGCAGTTCAGTTTCAACATTTCACCAAAGGCAGCCCACGGTTTGCAAAGAGCTCTGATGGAAGATTAAATTTGCCAAACACCTTTCTTTTCAATGACTAAAAATGACTGGAGATGTTTTACCCCAAAACATACATCTACCCTCTTAACGTCCAAGTACATATTTTGTCCAGTAAAGCATGTCAACACTTAGAGCGTTCACTTCATTGTTTGCTCCCTGTCTGCCTGACCATGACCACTAATTTGAACCTCAGAGCGTCCTAGTCATATGAAGAAATTTTCATAATCTTAGAAGGAGGGAAAGATGCTATGGTTCTTAGTTGCCATTTTTTCTTCCTTCCTGTAGCCGTATTAATAATGTACCGACTGTTTTGGCTACTCTCCATATTTATTTCACACCATTCAGGCAAGGTAGATACATTCAACTAATGCACATCCAATAAAAGGGAGCTGTTCTTTTCAGCTGTGCCTTGTTTATGCCAGGAGCATGCACATGCTTATCGAAAATCTATTTACCACATTAATGATTCAAACACTTTAGGAGCTAAAATGATCCTCAAGCCTGTAGCAACTCATTCAAGATTGAAAAGTTTTATTTTAACTGTTTGATACTTCAACCAATATTTTTTTTCTAATTTTCATATACAAAGTATGGCAAATAAGGTAAAGACTTTTCCCTCCATGAAAAAAAAAAAAGATTAAAAAATATCAAAATCATCTCATACTCTGCTTTGTTTTCCCTGGAAGCAAAGTGAATCAAAATCTATTTCAAAATGTTCTGAGGTTCAGTGTGCAAAACGGTTAAGTTTCTGTTTTTCTTGGCCCCTCACAGGAGTACCGCCTGGTACTTCACAGCTTTGGTCTCTACCTGTTCCCAAAGAATACAGCCTGTCCGTGTGAACTGTGTGTCTTAGAGGACAGAAACAAGAGGGGAGGAGACAGCTTTAATGAAATCTGGACAAACAAAAATTTCAGCTCCAACCAGGGCTGTGGGTTGATGACTTGTTTGTATCATTGCATGAGGAGCCAGGATAAAAAAGAACGATTTGTTTTCATCTGAAATTCTATAAAAAGTAACAGGATAGAAGTATTGTATGTATGTTGGAAGACTGAAGCCCAAGTCATCTGCTGCTGTTTTTGTCTCTAGGCCATGCCTCATTTACTGGAATGAAATTCTTGGGGAAGTTTTTTGGTCTCGTCTACACTCTGCTTTACAAAAGCATTGCCAGTTTGTACTGCACAACCAGCCGAAGCTACGTCTCAGGTTTGTTTTCCCCCTCCTATAAACTGATTATTAGAGAGTGCAGAGAGCAGAGTGACATTTTTCAACCAAGGAAATAAAGAAGACATTTCTGCAATAGCATGCCTTTCCTTTTCCTCCCTCAATTTTAAAAAAAAGAAATAGCAGGTAATAACAGACAGTAAAGCTTGGCACTGTGATCAGAAAGACCCCAGAAATGCCTCTAAATACAATACAGTCAAAGGCAAGTGAGGCAACAAGGTTAGTTAAAAAGTAATGTAGATACTCCTAGTTCACAAAGGAAAGCCAGCTGTGTTCCTTTTGGAACCAGTACGTCATGGAGAAAAAAGGAACTTATCTGTAAATCTCTTTACAATATGATCCCTGTGTGAAAATAAAAAGAGAGGCAAAAATGAGCTACACTATAGTAGAGAGGAATTTGCACCTCAGGCTCAGACTGTGATTACTGAGGATAAGCCAAAGCGGTTGTGAACAAGTAATATGAAGACACATGCAAAAGTTGGAAGAAAATGTAAAATGTTCTCCAAGTCAGACTTGTTTGCATTCTTAATACCTACCACAGAAAAATTACATAATCTTTTCTTATACAAATAGGTAACTGGGACTGCATAAAGTTCTAGGCAAATTTTCCCACTATGTCAACTAGGACTGATTTCTGCATCAAAAAAAGAACAAGTATTGACTGAAATACATGCTTCTAAGAGTCTAGAAAGCACTAAGCATTCCTGTAAGAAAATGTCTCTGGCAGGAAAATATTTATTAAGAGATGTTCAGTATCTACTCCCCTCCCCAACATATAAAAATATCAGCCACATACATTACAAACCTCACATTCAGTAGTTTGCATCCATGAAAAGACCAAACCATAACAATTTTTGCTCTACCATCACTGAACTGCTTGTATCTCAAAGTTCACAAGAAGGCATAATCTTACAAATATTTTTCTGTTACAGGCAGTTTATAAATCCTTACATTAATAAAATTGCAGTTTATAAATACTTAAATTAATACATTTAAAAAAAAATAAGAAAAGAACCCACTCATTAGCTTTCAGTTATGCAGTTTCCAAAGCACTGTTAAGCGTGTATGTATTTTTGACAAATACCTCTTACCTGTAAAGGAGCAATGTTCAGATTCCTTACTAGATGTTATCGTCATGACAAGTCAAACAATCTTTTTTATAGAGGGTTGGATGTCTTCTCAATAAAGCATGTATGCACAGTTTAAAAAGAAAAAAAAAAACAACAAACAACAAGAACAAAAAACCCAAAACACAACCCTCAGAAAGTCTCCTTTCCTTCTCTGTCAGTCAAAAACAAGTTAGAATAAGTCTGAGTTGGAATTACCTGAATAAAGAAACTGGAGAGAGAGAGGGAGGAGAGGGAGGGAGGGGGAAAAGAGAGAGAGAGAAAACAAAATAGTCGGAGAGGAGACTCAGTGATGTCAGCAGTATGTCTTAAGGAAATCTACAGCTGAGCCTGGCAAACTTTATAACTACATAGCACTCGACACCCAGTTATGTGGTAAGCAAATACCTGCTTAAGAGGAAACTGATGTACTTTTAAAGAACGTCGGTTAATCTTTGAAGAAACTTTAGCCAAGCTGATCAAAGTCCCTTAAAGGCCTTATTGCCTAAACAAATACGGTTACCAGTAGTTGTATAATGCTAAGAAAAGAAGAAAAAGTCAACATTATTGATTGCCCCTTTCCTGTCGGTAAAAGGGAGGATGAAACTCATCTGAAATAAATTCATACCATAGTTGTAATAAACTGAGCTGTAGCAGCCACAGATGCAGCTGAAATCACTGACCACCAAAGTTTTCAATCTGTTTAACC
>NW_009953719.1:1935842-1960346 GCF_000747805.2 Chaetura pelagica | reverse complement strand
CTGGGCTTGCTTCAAGTGCCTTTCTGCTCTTCTTTCCTAGATGCAGAAAACACATATAGTGCTGATTTGAACTGGGGAAGGTTGGGTACCTTGAGCACAGCAAGGAAGAGGCGTGAATGTTCGCCACTTGTAAAGCCTGTACTCTGCTATTGTTACCACTCTAGTACTTGATGGGATTCCCAGAACTCAATGCAAATAGCAGCAGTGAAAGGAAAGTCAATACAGCCCTAGAAAGTCTAGTGTGATAGCCCTTGGATATCGTTCCTCTCTGTTCATATTTCCAGGGATACTGCTTTCAGGAACTACTTATCTGAGAAAGCTAGTCCAATAGACCTGTAGCTCAGCATCCCCTGCAGTCACATCCCAACTGATCCGGATTGACTTCACTCCCTTTTGCTTGGAGGAAAGAGGAGAACAACACAGAGGGTCAGTGTTTTACTAACAAAATTCTGCCCCACTCAAATTCCCAAAGAACATATTAGCAAAAGCAAAATCTCCCCTTTGCTCAGCAGTGTTATTAAGCAGACATTTAAATGCCAATAAAAGACATTGATAATGTCATGATATGCAGCCATAGGAAACTAGAGGCTGGAATTCTGTCAAGTATGTAGGCATTCAGGCAGTGCCAGGAGGGAGCAGCTGTTTTACATTTAAAAGGGCAACAGTCAGATGTGAGTTTTTTTACTTTGCCAGAGACAAAGAATTTCACACGTGGATTGTGCCCCAAATCCATGAACCTGTTGCACTCGTATCTTCTCTATATTTACTATGAGGGAAACGGCAACAGCTCCTAGCACTCGTAATTGGAAAAAAAAAAAAAAAAAAAAAAAAAAAAGCTTGTGAATATCTTTCCCTGCTTTCAGAAAAGGTCTTCTGGTTGCAGAGTCCTCTACAATGTCACAGGAGGAAGCACCTATGCTAGAAATTCTTTTCACTATTCAATTAAACTATGTTTAGTTGTAACTGAATTACACATTATTAAAAATCCCCAATTACACTTTTACTCTTCTATCTTCTGTCAAAGCTTGGGAAGCTGCCTAAATCATAACTAAATATGAACACACTAATGTTCTGGTTGCACATATCCCCCAAACCAGCATCCATGGCAGCACAGTGCCCACGAAGTCAGCAATAGTGTGAGGAGTCACTGGGAGAACACAATACAAGGCTATGCTCTGATTGATGCTTTTCACACTTGGTGCAAGCACACTGTAGTTCAGTTTTTAATTCCTGTGCTGTTTCACGAACATTCTGTGGTTCCTTACCCCATTCCAGAAGAGAGACTGGCAGAGCAGAGGGGTAGGATTTAAGTTGCATGGGCATTTTCCAATTAGCATACTTGACTTGAAAAAATCACAGAATCACAGAATCCTAGGGCTTTGCAAACAGCTTTCTTCAAACACAATTTTCCATTCATCAGTTTAGCAGAGTCCACAGCTAATCAGGACTGTTAGCAGGAAATGATGGGTACAAAACCTCTTTCCCAGGAAGCTATGGACGCTCCAGAAAATTATAGAATTGACTGCACTTCTCATGGCCGTGGAAAGTGGTCTTCCAGGTCCTCATCCCCCACTTTCCCTCTGCTTTAACCATGCTGTCCCTTCCCCACCTTTGTCCTATCTCTGGTGCCTGTTCAATCCCCTCAGCGAATACCATGAGCTTGCTAAATTAGGAGTAATGTGCCCTATGTCTGCAGTGTTACTTCTCTGCCAGCCTAGTGATTTGAGGTACCCCATCTAGAGATTATCTGAGTTTGGGAGCTCCTAAAGTGAGGTGAGATGAGTGCATGTCCAGCAAAAGAGGAGCAAGATATGGGGTACCACAAGTCAGCTACCTGCCAGGAACTGTCTGTGCTCAACTCTTACTCCACTTTTATTACAAGTAAACTGTCTTAAGCATTGTTTCCTGGTGGATGACCAAATGCTCCTAAACTGTTCTCACACTGCTGCTGAGGTGGGCTAAATGGAGAAGCTAATATGTTACTTCATGCCCTACAAAATGCGTAAAGTCATGTATTATTTTTTCAGCTTTACTTCAGCACCAAAATTCATAAACCTGTCTCCCTGCAGCATCACAGGTAATAGTTGAAAAGTTTGGGATAGACAAGTTGAAATACTTATCCAAACATCTTTAATCAATTAAACTGAACAGGAAATCCCATGATTATAAGACACTTTCTTAAGGCATTTTCAGCTCTTCCATTGGCTCTTGATGGAGTTAAGCTGAGAAAAGTGACAATATAACTAGAATCAGGACTATAGAATAGTTCAGGTTGGAAGGGACCTTTAAAGGTCATCTAATCCAAGGGACATATTCTACTAGATCAGGTTGCTCAGAGAACTGTCCAGCCTGACCTTGTGTGTTTCCAATGACAGGTCTTCTACCTTCTCTCTGGGCAACCTGTTCTGATGTTTCACTGCCCTCATTGTAAATTATTTATTCTTTATATATAGTATAAAACTACCCTCTTTTAGTTTAAAACCATTAACCCTTGTCCTATCACTACAGGCTGTTCTAAAAAGTTTGTCCCCATCTTTCTTATAGACAGCTTTCAAGTACTGGAAGGCTTTCCTGTAGGCCCCTTCAGGTACTGGAAGGCTGCTATAAGGTCTACCCAGAGCCTACTCCCCTCCAAGTTAAGCAACCCCAACTCTCTCAGCCTGTCTTCAAAGGAGAGGTGCTCCAGACCTCCGATAATTTTTGTGGCCCTTTTCTGGACTCATTCCAACAGATCCATGTTCTTCCTGTGTTGGGGGCTCCAGAACACAGTACTCCAGGTGGGGTCTCCTGAAAGCAGAGAAGAGGGGGAGAATCACCTCCCTCAACCTGCTGGGCATGCTTCTTTTAATGAAGCCCAGGATAAGGTTGACCACCTTGGCTGACTGCACATTGCCAGCTCACATGCAGCTTTTCAAACACTGGTACACCCAAGTCCTTCTCTGCAGGGCTGCTCTCAATCCCTTCATCCCTCAGCCTGTATTTCTTCTGAGGATTTATTTCTGTGACCCATGTGCAGGACCTTGCACTTGGCCTTGCTGAACCTCATGAGGTTCACATGGCCTCACTACTTGAGCTTGTCCAGGTCCCTCTGGTCCCTCAGGTGTGTCAACTGCACCAGTCAGCTTGGTATAATCTGCAAACTTGCTGAGGGTGCACTTGATCCCACTGTCTATGTAACTGATGAAGATATTAAACAGTACTGGTTCCAGTATGAATCCCTGAGGTACAAACACACACCATTTGTCACTGATCTCCACTCGGACATTGAGCCATTGACCACTATCCTCCAGATGTAACCATCCAACCAAATTCCTCATTGACCAAGCAGTGCATCCATCAGAATCCATGGCAGAAAACTTACTCCTACACATGAGAACTGCACCTCCAACTTATCTAAAATGTCAGTTATTTTACTGAAAAATTATTTGGACTTCTCACGTGGTGAGTGACCCTCAGTTCATGAGAATGTGTGCAATCCAAATAGGAAAAAGCAACAGTGACACTTCAAGCCTTATATCTTTTTCTTGGGATTAAAATAATAAAAATATTACTGTTGCTGCAAGCATCAAATTAATGAGTTAAAAATCAGACATAGGATGGGATTGTTATATGAAGACAGACACCACACTAGAAATGGATCTTGCAAGAAATAAGCTCAAGATGTCCTGAGTAGTCATGTCACCTGAGAACTGCTAAACACTTCTTTGTATTTTTTCCTTTACCTGAATATCTTTATAAAGCTGAACCCTTGTCCAGATCCTCAGAGGTCCTGAGGACCACAGCTCTCGGAAAAATCACACAGGTGCCTAAACACTGCTGCATATGTGGTCCCTCAGGACTCAAGCTCCCTCTGTAACTTTTCAATAATAATACAGCCAAACCTTTGCATGGGAAATACAATAAAGATGGGAAGAAAAAGCATAAAAAATTAACTCCTTATAATAGCATATTTATTTTTCATGCACCCTCCAGGTCAAAACAATTTGGTAAAATACTCAGTTCTGCTGGCAGGAGACCAGAATTATTCTATCATGATCCATGGCACTCTGCATTCTACAGCCATTTCAGTCCTGCAGCCCAAACGCTGCTTTTACATTTCAGTACTGAACTGAAAGGACATAATGTTTTCTGCATGCACCAGTTGGCTTAATCTATACAAGCTATTTTTTCTATTTATTATTGTAGGCTTTTCAAGAATGGCATCAATAATAGCAAGGTCTTCAGTTACTAGAAGTGTTAGTGAAAGGCTGGTAGAAATGCTGCCTAAGATGCCCATGGACTCATTAGTTCAAAATGTGTCTTGATTTGAAAGCAAGTACTATAAAACCAATGCAACAGAAACTATTCACTTCATGTTAACAATAACAATACCTAGCATACAACACAGAGCTATGCTCAATACCATTTTGTCAAGCATTAGTTGAACTATACCCAGGATGAAAATTACAATAATTAAAAATGGCAAAAAATCCCAGATTATTGTGCATGACATAATTTAATTTTAAAAGTAAGAAATTAAATTCAAATTTATTTTTCTGTTCATAAGATTAATAGAAGACCCACCTCAGCTGCAGTTTCCCTGACCTTCTTGGATGGTAATAGAAAAATACACTTTCCACACCAGAAAACTTAACCAGGAGATACTCAAAGTATTTAATGCAAAACTCATTCTTGTTCAACACAGAGAAGCTCCTCTATGAGTTTGCACTTTCTTTACTATATGTTTTCTTAAATTGTTTTAAAAGCCTTCTAATTTTTATGTTTTTCCCCTGTGCATTAGAGTATTTGTCTAAACTGTAAATCATCTGCTTCATATTGATGAAGTTCTTGATTTAAAAAAAAAATATTGAAAGGGCTAAAATTCCTTACACAAATCCCCGTGAGACTAGGTAAAACATTGGACCAGGAGGTGCTGTAGGAAATTCTCCAAGTATGTGAATGCTAATGGGCCTATGAATCTTCACACTCCAAAGAAATCAGAAACTGTGCTCTCACTGTGTGTGTGTGCTCTTGAGATGGTTGATATGCATTTTTCCATCTTCTTTCTTTTGTCATCACTTGGTTAACATTGCAAAAGCAGCCGCACCGAGGAATCCACAGCAGGTTACCTGGCCTGCTACAGTTCAAAGCAGTGGTTTGTGTGCAAACCCTCCACCTTTGCATTATGAGAGGTTGCAGCCTACACTGTCATTCCTAAAGGAGATTTGCACATGAAAAGCATATAATTGGAATGGGATTTTATTCCACTTGACAAGGTTCACAAGGAGGGATCTGGCTGAGGGGGGCCCAGCTCTGTTCTCAGTGAAGTGAGCAGTGACCTTTGTGGAAACCCTGTTTCCGCAGCAGTTAATGCTTTCAAAAGCTTCAGCTTCATCCCATATAATTTGGCTTTGCAAAGACATAAGTAGCTGAAATGTATACATTAGGGAAGGTGGTTCTTCTTCATCCAGTTGGCTCAGGGTTTCAAAACCTCATCAGGGCTGCTGTCCTGCAAGGGATGGAAGGACTTTGACAGCAGACTTCAACTCCCAGACTTAAGATCCTGCCCAGCAGTGTTGCTTCTTGTTGACAGAAAACTGATGTGTTAACACTCAAGATGTCAAAGGATTACAACATGGCAGAATGCTCTGGAGAAAAAACAGCCCTCTGAGACAAATTGCTCATTTCCAGGCATGTTTGGCTGTCCTGTCCAGGCTGGGGAAATGAGCATCCCCAAGTTTTGGTTCTAGCCCAGAGCTAGGGCAGATTCACAAGCAGGAAATCAAATCCAAACTGACTTTCTATAGCAGAATGAAAAATGCTATGACCTTCAATTCCAAGAGGGGCTTTAATTTCTCCTCCCCCACCAATCTGGTCAAAATATCCTAAGCAGCCAAAATTCACTTCAGGTTCCTGGAACTGGGCCACATGTCTTTGCTTTCTGAAACCCTCTGGTGGGTTCATTCTCAGTTTGCCACATCATGAACCACCAGGATGTATAATCTCTCCATGAGGATGATTTACTTACATTTCTGGTAGCACCCCAGCAGGCAAAGATTCTTCCTGTAGCACTTCCATGTTCATTCTTATTAAAAGAAGAGCAGACAGCTCTCCAGGTCACTCAAGTCACTGCACTAGCATAAGTTTGGTTTTGTTTAACTGTGATCTAATACACACTCATGGATAATTATGATCTGCAGCACCCAATCCTGAAAACTGCTCTCACCTACAAGCAGGATATCTGGTCAAGGGTTATGGTCCCAAAGAGCTGGTGTAGGGGATGCTAGGAGAAGCAGGGCTGAAAGCAGTCAACTGTGAGAACCACTGAATGCAAGAAAGGGCCGCAGCTTTCTCTGATCTAGCATTTTCCTTCACTTCACCCATGAGCTCAGTTGTTTGGTGTTTCTCCTCAAACCAGGATTCTGGGCTGTGTGGATTTCCCTAGTCAAAGCAACCCTGGTGACCAGAAATCCTTATGGGAAATACTGGGAAGCCCCAGCTTCTCAGCCATTGGTCTCCCTCCTCTATAGATGTGCCCTCTGTGGCACAAAGAACATTCCTCAGTCAAGGAGAAACTTGCATATTCAATACCTTCTGGCTATATCCTGTCACTTATCTTCTTCACCAGCACACTTTGAAAGACAGCAAGGGGAAGAGAAATCTCTCCCAGTCAGATTTCATTTTTTTGCAGTTGTTGAATCTGGAGAGTCCACTCTGAATTGTTGCCCGTAGGCCACAATCTCTACTTCTCAAACAAGTTTCTTAGCAGTCTCCAGCAGGTAGGTTAGCTTTTTCTTTAGCTTTAAAACTCAGTGATATTTTAATGGAGCTCTGCTTTGGAGTAATTTGAGAAATAATGGATTATTTTCCTTGGAAAATTGTTTTAATGAGCAGCAATAAAAAAGCCCTGTGAAAATACCCATTCTGGACCTTCTATACTGAATTTCTTTGAGCTGTACAAGCCTGTGACTATTTGGGACAAAAATGTGGCATTACTATTAGCAGTTTCAGATGCCCAGACTACATGGCCTCTCAGGAAGCACTACTAAAAAGGCAGAACAAATTAAATGAGTACTTTTGTGTATCTTACATGTATCTTCCTGGAAAATAACTTCTAGCTTGAATGAAAGGAACTGAAGTGTGTACTTTTGCCATACTTTATGAAAGAGAATTATGAAGTGAGCCTACAGACAACTATTGAGGTTGACAGAGAGTATGACACTACTGAAAATGAACAAAAAGAGGGCAATAAGGGGTGGATACTGAGTTTGCAGTACAGGGTGCATGTACAAAGACTATCCCCAGGCTTACTGTCACCAATATAGTTCTTGGCATTCCTATTACAAAAAAATGAGGAAAGAAGTCTTCCATAAACAAAGTGGAAACATTTATCCAGACAATGCTAAAAAGACTCAACTAGAAGATCATATTCTGTGGAAAGCAGAGTTGTCGTCACATATCTACTGAACTCAACTTTGAGAGGAAGTAAAGTATAATCAGCAATATTACAGGGGGGAAAAAATGATTGTTTCGTGACAAGAAGACAGCATAAGGGCTGCACCCATTGTCACTGCAATTGCACCATAGTTTCCATCACAACCTCCTACTTTCATATGCCATAAGCATTGCAAAATGCTGACCTTTGGGGCTGTATTTTTCCATGCTTGCTCCCTGCCCCAAAGGTGAATTCTTTCAGAAAGTCTGAGCAAAATCTTTTCAGGGACCGTGGCTATTACTTTTCAGCTGTTGCCAGGGCAGCTTGCCTGGGGCAGATTGTATAGCAATTGCTTTTTTCCTCTGAGCTATAATAAATCCTACTATCCATCAACTAAAGTAGAAAATTAAAAACAGGAGAAAAAAAAATAATCACAGCTCTCCTGATTTCAATGTTTGCAAGGACTGTTTAGGCTTGCAAATGGCAGCAGGTAAAGAGAGGAGAGATTTAACTGGGAGATACCGAACTGAGCAAGAGTCTCCTTTAATGACAATTGCCAACATTACCATATTCACACTCTTGGAACTCTTGGAACTCTTGGATTACAGAGACACAATTGATGAGTGGTTTTAAATAAGATCTTCAAGACAAAGCAACACTGTAAGCCACTTACAGAACAGCAGGTCTATTTTGATCCTTAAGGTGTCTCTTAGATGGAGCACTTCCTTTTCTCAAGCAGTTCACTTAGAGGTAAAAGGGTGTGCATTCCCGTCCATTGCCACAAATCAGGTGGTTTTCTAAAAGGCTGAGTAAGTCAATGTCAAGGGCTTTAGATGCTCATATTTTCAAAAGCAGGAGTCTTGAAGGAGCTTTAAAACACAGCTATAGGTACTGAACTACAGGTACCCAAGAAAAATATGTCTGAAAGGTACTGCACAGACAGGAAAAGCCAGTCTCCCTACAAGCCCCAATAAAGACTAGAGTTGCCAAAAGGTCTCTGAGAGTGCAACTGTATTTATTTCAGTAGGTCTAGTTTATGACAATGCACACTCTCTGGATTACAGCTTCATTTAGCATGAAGTTGAAGGCAGAGAAAAAGTTTGCAATATGATTTGTAAGACTTCTGAAAAGATGAGTAATATTCAACTCTAAAATTGTCTGATATGGTTTGGTCTTACAGTGACTTCAGTAACAGATTTTAAGGCACAATCTGCATGAAATTCTGAGATAGGTTTTCTAGAAACTCATAGGATAGTTTCAGTAACACATCACAACTGGTGTACAGGAGACCAAAGACAAGTCACCCTGAAGGCTTAAGTTATGCATCAATACTCTTGCAGGCAACTGTAAACAATCTCGTTAAGTGCCTTCCTTCTCTACATCTCCAAGGTTTTACGTAGTCACTGGGAGCAGAGTAGCATTGCTGCTTGTCCCTGCCTGGGGACTTGTCACTCCACTGAGTCCTGCTGGGACATCCCTGCATAGCTGACTTGACTTAGCTGAACACATTCAGGCCAATCCGGCCATTCAGGCCAATTCAGTCTGTTTCCTGTTGGAATGACCTTGGCTGCATTTGCATGACTACCTCTGGCATTCTCTTATCTGTTTGACTTCTGCAGTATTCCCACCATCATAATCTTATCAGCTTCAGTCCTTGCCCTGCCTTGAGTTCACCTCCCACCCTCCTTCCAGTTTCCTCATTTGTCTTCAATTGACTGCACTTTACATCTGCTATTGTTCCAACTTCAGCCTTTGAGTGCGTGATTATCTGCTTTTGTTGATATAATTCAGTCCACAAGAACACACTTGGTCGTGCACTGTCTTGATGCATTTGGTTTTGACATTAAATATAACACTTTATAACATTACTTTTAATCTCAAACACAACAAAATGCCTAGCAAAGATGAAGTTTACAAGGTGTACAAGGTAATCTACTTTTTTTATAGCTTCTTTTTATCAGCTGCAATTAATTCATCTACATGACAAGTATTGTTAAATGATTCCTCCAGTTTTGTATTCTATCTAAGAGTATCTAATTGCACCTACATATAGACCTTAACATGAGACCATCAGTGGCTTTGTTCTCTAGTATTTGTAATACCTGTTTAAAAGAAAAAAGAGGTATGAAGTCATACGGTTTTGTTGTTCACTAAATTTTTACATGAAGCAATTGTTTAATGCCCATAAATCCTTATGACACTGTTGTGTAGGAGTTCAAGCATAGCTTTTATCAGTGCATTTTTGTGGAGCTCCTTGTGTCTTCTACTTCTCACAGCATGTCTCAGCTTAATGCTATGATGAATCCATCAGAACAGGGAGAGGGAAGTCACAGTGGAGTGTCTCCAGTCTGCATACTTTTGCATGTACTGCTGGGTTAGACACCTTGACCACTTCAACATACAGTGTGGTTTGGAATCACACTGTCAGTTTCCTCTGCTCTGCAGCTAACTGCAGCCTGTTGATAATTGATTTCATCAGGACAATGAACTTATACCTCTGGATTGCTTGGAATGAAAGGAACTCTTTTCCTCAGGGTTCATTCAGCCATTTTCTTTATTCAGCTACCTTGAACCTCCACTTCCTCCAATATGTCTTTTCATATTTTTTTCTGCTTTGGCAGAATTTGTTCCTCCAGCCCCTATAAGGCTAGTTGTGCTATTTAGCTCCTCTTGGAAGACATCTCCTTTTAACTCTTTCTTGGAGCAGAGTTTTCTGATGAAGGAACTGAGCCCCTTCAAGCGTGTCTACTGTGTCTGCATTGCAGGGTGGACTGTGACCTTCTAAATCCAGCTAAGACAGGCTTAAAAATATTTCCTCCATGCTTACTTCACCTTGTGGTATGTGGTTCACTGCTTTCTTCCTCTGAATTGTTGGTGTTATTGACTCAACTGCATTTCCACAGAAATTAACCTTTACCACACTACTCGTGTGCTTTGTTGGCTTGATCTTTCAGATATTTCCCTGCTTGTCCAGCCTCAGAGCAATTTGCTCCACTTTCTGCAAGACACTTTTACTTCTTTTGTTTTCCTTCAGCCTTAGCTTGTTTACATTTCCCCCATATTGCCTTGTTTTATTGCTTGGCTAGACTGTTGTTAACTATGTATACTTTCCAGTAACTTCTTTCACTTTGTTTTATATCACTTCCTTGAATATATCCCAGCTGATCCGTAGTGAGATTTCTTCATCCTTGTAAGTCAAAAGTCCCCAAAACCCATCTTAGAAGACTGTCTCTAAGAGGTAACTTTTAACATGGTCCTCTGTTTGGGCACAGGAAATTTTAGGTTCCTTCCACAGGTGAACAGAAGCAGGAAAGTACTCTCTCTTGACTGAAGCTATTAGCTTTCCACTTAATAACATGGATAAGATGCTATAGAGTCAGAGGGGGTGAAGGGACATGGGGCACAGACTGCAGAAAAGGTAGCTCACAGAGCTGAGCAAATGTGTCTGTCTCAGAGGACATTCCTGAGCTCCCATCTGGATGATAGAGACCAGCTCGCTTTAGACCGCAAGAGAACATCTGGTCCTGGCCACACAGTGAGCCCTGACGTGGCTCTCTTTCCTGATGGACAAAATAGGCTGGCCAAAAAGGCACCCACTCTGTCCAGAAGAATGCAGTGAGCCATGCTGATTTTTATGGCGCTTGTCCACCAGGCCTAGGCCATGAAAAGGGCTCTGGATTTCCAATAAATTGAACCTCCAGGAATCTAGAGCTATCAAAATTGAGCAAGACTATTTAATTCCAGCATTGGCAAGACAGTATTTGGATGCAACATATTACAAGATGTCCTGCCAGTTCTGACTTTCAGCGCACAGTCCAAAGCAGGTGAATCCTTCCTGATTTGTTGTTCCACAGCAAATAAAACATTTCACAGAGCTCTAACAAAGATTAAACTAGCAGGCTCCAAGAAACAGAGGGCTGAGAGAAGTAGTCCATCTCAAAGGAGCTACTCTACCTGTTGCCAGCAACTTCTGAAATGAAAGCCAACTAAATTAGAATAATTGCAGTCCATGTCTGCATTAAGACAGGTGCTTCTGTGTAAATAAAACCTGAATTTGTGTACACACACTCATACAAGATGACATATGTGGTTTCTGTGCATGTGTGCACACAGGAGCAGAAGTGCTTTCCAGAAATGAGCTCTTCACACTTTTCCTGGCAGACCAGACCACCTTCACCTCCTGTGACCCCAGATACCATGGGTATTGGAGAAGGAAGGGAGCCTTTGCTGCTCCTGGGCTTCTGAAACTACTTCATTTCAGTGTCTCACTTTTATGTCTCTGCTCCTGACACATTTGCCAATCAAAGTGCATCTCTACCTCCCTCACTCTCTTACTGTCACGTTAAGGGTAGGCTGAGTTTTGTGGACTTTGGCAAGTGAGTCATAAAAAATGAACCTGAAGAGCTTTATTATAGAATAAAGAGGGTTGGGCTGGATGGTCTTGCCAAACTTTGCAAAGCTTCTGTAAAAATGTACATTTTCCTATAGTGCTACAAAGCCCATACTTACCTAATAGACTGACTAGAGTCCAATGGATCTTCCACCAAATTTCTGGTAAATAGTATTTGTTTTAAGAATTTATATGCATGCCAAAAACAACGTACTACATTTATCAACTTGGAACTATTACAATCTTTTCGGTAAATAATATCCTGGTTTCTGAAAAAGCCTAAAGTATGTTTCTAATCCAATTGTGTCACCTCTCATTTCCTTCAAAGAGGGGAAAAAGGCAAAGCTAAGTCTGAAATTCTGTTTTGAATTAACTGCCACTTTATCTCTAAGTGACCTCTTTGTGCAAATCTATTACTGCAAGTACAGTTTCTAAGATCATTCAGTCATCTCCACCCCCCACAATGCTTAACTACAAGATAGTTAATACTATCAGCACTGTCATCTTGCATTTGTGCAGGGTTTATAATCCAAAATGTTCTAGCTCCTTGCAGGGTGATCCTCTCACTGGGGACAAGGCTACACTCTTCGGAAACTGGCTCACACTGTGGGTGCTGTATCAATTGTTGTAAAGGGTGTGCTAAACGGGTGTGGAGTAGGGCGATAATACACTTTAACTCTACTTCAATATGCCATTGCTAAAGCAAGTAAGTCTCCCTAAGGTGGAAACAAACAACAGCTGGTCTGCAGTGCTGCACAGCCATTGAGAGAAGGAAAGTAAGAATATTCTGGGAGTTATTATCTATTCCACTCAGTCCTTTTTACATCTGTCTGGCAGTATGAAGAGGTGTAAGAAAGGTTCGGATCCTTTAACAGAAAATGCAGGGCGAGAAAGGGTGCTTAAACAAATGTATTTGGTTATTCAAGCTGTGATAGAGCCCTGATTATAGTCAGGACAATCTGTTGTAGTAAAAGCTTGAATGTGTCAACTGGGATTATTAAAAGCCCAATTAATTTTCTTCCTGAGAATAAGGGCAATTTAAATTAATTCCACTATTCCTTATCAGTCATTCCAGCCCCTTGCTCTCTCCATTCAGCCATGCACCCAGAAATACCTTTCCTTGCTCCTCTTCTCGACTGCATTTCCAGAGTCTGTTGGCAGTCAGTTGCTCAGGACTAAGAAGCTCATTCCACCTCTATTTCTGCCCAGCTGGTTACTGAGGCTCTGTGGATTCTTCTAATCAGACCTACTCCCAACCACTACTGCAGCTTCCCAGGTCTCAGCTTCTGGAGAAGGCTGAGGTGGTGAGCTGGAGAGCTGGAGAGCAAAGAAGAAAGAAGAGAATTTATACTTTGGTATTTTGGAAGCTGGAGTCCAGGGAGAAGCTTAAGAACATGACTTGAGGCCAAAATGCTTGGCTCTCCAGTTACAGAGTGGAGCGAGGCAGGTTTATTCCTATCGCAACACTGTGGCCCATGTCTTGTAGGGAGCTGCCAGTATCAGTGATGTGCAGTGGGTTCAGAAGAACCTCTCCCTCACTCATCTCCTCTCCACAGTGCTGTGCGAGGAAAGGGATAGCAGAAGAATTAGCAGCACTGCAAGCAACTTCTCTGAGATAGAGTTGTCTACTGTGGAGTGTAATACAAACCAGATTCCGAGATTGTGTGCCTGGGAGCTATTATCAGGACATCTCGAGGTTACTATTCCTCCTGTCACTGTCCTCCTCAACTGTCCACCCTTCCCTTAATTCCAGCAGACTTGTGGCCCTCAAACTGTTAATTTGGACTTAGACTACTATTTCATTTGTCCCGGATGCTGAGTTAGAAGGAAAAAAAAAAAAAAAAAAAAAGCAGCATCTCACTGAAAACAAATGCTGCCTCTGTACTAATCATATAAATTAAATATGTAAATAATGGGTTGTGCACAATGTTGATTCTTGTAAAGTTCTAGTGTTTTTATCCTTGATATTAAAAATCCAAGTACACTGTATCACTTCATTTTTGATCCATCTGGATTACAGGATCACAGAATCTTAGGGATTGGAAGGGGTCTCAAAAAATCATCTAGTTCAACCCCCCTGCCAGAGCAGGGTCACCTAGAGCACATCACACAGGAACGTGTCCAGGCAGGTTTTGAATGTCTCCAGAGAAGGAGACTCCACAGCCTCTCTGGGCAGCCTGTTCCAGTGCTCTGTCACTCTCACAGCATAGAAATTTTTTTCTGATGTTTACGTGGAACCTCCTATGCTCGGTTTGCATCCATTGCCCCTTGTCCTATCACTGGACATCACTGATAAAAGCCTGGCCCCATCCTCCAGACACTAGACCAGGCTGCACAAGCCTCATCCAGCCTGGCCTCAAACACCTCCAGGGAGCAAGTGTCCACAGTCTCCCTGGGCAACAAGATATTACAGCACCTTACTACCCTCATGGTGAAGAATTTCTTCCTGATGTCTAACCTAAATCTACCCTCTTTCAGTTTAAAGCCATTACCCCTTGTCCTATCACTACCCTCTCTCGTGAAAAGCCCATATGCATAACTTCAACACAACAGAGTAATTTCTAACACAGACCTGGACACACACACAGAAGAAATATGACCCCACACAGAGATATTAAACTAAAGCTGTCCCAGCATGCTGCCTTTCTCAGAGTTGGTTGGCTCCCCAACAAACAGCAGTGTAGTCTGTTACCTTGTTAGCAGAACTGAGACAAATACTTACCTTTGTTTTAGTAGAGTGCAATAGCCAAATCTGACCCTACAGCCCCTGGGGTAAAAACCTTATTTTTGTTGGAAACACTCAGTCAGTGATTACAGTTCTATGGAAACACAGCAATGTGCATAGTACAATACTTTTGAAAACTCAATTGAGAAATGCCCGTGATTTTCAGGTGTCGAAATGAACTAAGGGGTGATCTTTGCAACTTCTCAAATCTACTGAAACAGCCTGCTCTAAGGAAAGACAGTCAGGGAGTCCGCAGCTTGTGAGGGAGAGCAGAACTTGGAATTTGTTAAAGTTTCAAGACTTTGTGCCTCAAGTTACATTAAACACAGTATGTATACACAAGCACATCAGTGTCAACATTGATATATACTGATTTTCATCTCAGTAATATAAAAAAAAATAGATTACAATGAAGATGGTTTGGCAGCAAAGCCACCTTCAGACATGGTTAGGGGAGATGTGAGTGTAAGAAAGAGCTAAGCTCAAAGTCAAAGGCAACTGCAGAATTTAATGTAGTACATGTTTATATAGGTTTTCATCTCCGTTTGCCTTCTTTGGCACTTGAGATGTCTCCCCCAGGTAGATGTAAGAAAGATGCCAAAATATCTTGGCACTCACTATGTCTGAAGTCCAGGTTAGAGTCATGGTAGTGTATGGGGATAGTGGCAGATTCTTCCATCACAAGGCAGCTCTAGCAGCTGATACTTGAGGTGTTTTTGATAGATCTTCTGCATAGGACTTACATGGCTTAGTCACTTCTTTGCCTGATTTATGTGAAAACTAAGTGGGCAGATGTGAAAGGGAAAGTCTCTTACACTCTCACTTCTCAAGATGCAAGATGAGGCAAGATTCACCTTTGCACTGTTCTCCTTGGAAAACAGTTGCAAAAGGGAATGACACTCCTGAAGCAGGTAATTCGGCTAATTTTAATTTGCAGATAAGCACCTGTTTTTCTGTGTAGAGCCAAAACTCTGAGACCACAATTTATACAGGTGTTAGAGAATTTAGAAAAGCCTCCATAAGCACACCCTTGCATGAGCTCTGGTAAACCAAGGGTAAAGTCAACAGGAGAGAGTAGCACTCCTTGATCTTTTGGATTCCTCTTGAGCCAAGCACCTAAAATCTGGAAGTCTGGTGACATGCAGATCCCTTGCTAAAGTCACACCTGAGTAGCCTCAAAAATTGCTGCGGTCCAGTTGGAGTTCTGTCTTGCTGTCCTGTTGCTTTACCCCTGGTGTACTGGACAGAATGCAGGAGTGTGCTTAGCAGGGCATCCAAAATTGAACTGTTGGGTACACAGGCACTCAGAAGTACCCTTTTGCAGACCTCTTCTAAGCACAATCACATACTTTTTATGTGGGAACTAGATCAGGCTTTGGCAGTTGTTGGAGATGGTGCCTGTGGTTTATATAGTTGTCGGCTGGTTTATCCTTTCACCCAAGAAGTGGGATACCTGAATGGCTTCCCCCAGTCACAGAAGGCTTTCCTCAGGAGGAATCCCACACCACACAGAAGCAGGCTAAGTGCTGAAGCTGTGTTTCCCCATTCTGAACAAGCTGGCTATTGAAAAGAAAACCATAATATACTAAAATAAAGAATCAGAGGCACCTCTCGCGAAGGGGTCTGATTCTGTCGGGGTGTCTTCAAAACACAGTGACCTGAACATTGACCTTGTGGCAGCATAAGTAAAGAAATTGCCTAGTCCCCTGTTAGTCTGGGTGGGAATTGAGGGTTTAGCTGGTTCAGGAAAGTGCTGACCATTTGCAGAAGAAGAGCTGTGTGTCTAATTAGTTGCTCTAAACTGATCAGAATTGCTAGCCTAGTTGAGCATTATGGATCACCTATACAATGTTTGCATCCCCAGTCACTTAAAAAATAACTTCACTTGTAAATTGCAGCTCTACTAGGGAAGGAGGATAGATTGCCAGGAAAATAATTTCCAGAAATTTACTTTATGAAGGTCTGACTTGTGAATGGTTGGTGAGGCTCAGTTGATCAATATAGGTTTTACATGTGAGGAAATTAATTCTTTCCCATTTGTATTTGAACAACTGTTACTGGTTTTTTTCATAGATCACTTGGATATAAAATCAGTTATTCAGTCCACTCATTTATTGTATTCTCCTTGTCACTGTCAAGGGGCTCTTATTTTCAGCTAAAACTCCATTTAAAGACACTATAGTTGTAGTGTAAAGACACTGTGACAAATCTGTTAGTTGCAGTGGCAGTTATATAGTCCCTTCTTTCTGTCTCTTGTGGAAGCTAAAACGCAATGCCAGTGTGACACCCTCAGAAGTAAAATAAAAAATCCAACAGCAGACAACTGAAAACTTGGAGTATTTTTACAGATAAAACTACACTACATTTGAAAACAACAAAAATTATGCTCATAATTTGAATGACATTATGGCAGTGCTAAAACTTATCAAACTTATCACTGAAAGCGTGTGCCAGATCACTTCTGATATCAGGAGGGCCAAGATTCTGCACTTATTTGTCAGAAACCTGTAATCTGCAGCTACAAAACTGTCTGCAATGCAGTGGGAACCACTGTGGTGTCGAATCTTTGGTTCAAGAACATCTTCCACAATGTTTAACATATCAGTTAGATTCCTATTATGTAAGAACTGTATTCTGGCTACTTTTTAACCATTCCTGGTGAGCAAAATCAGGGAAATGTGCACTGGAGTCAGTTGTTAAGTAATCTGAGGATGAATTTCTACCCTTAAGTAATTGCCCTCACAGTTCCTACATCCTTCTTCCGCAATTATAGGTCCAGGGGTTAACTGAGGTTCTAGCCAGCTTCTTATAAATGCAAGGGGACAAATCCTGCTCAGTGGTTCATTCCCTACCACGCCTGCGTGAACCAAGCTGTCAGAATCTCTCCATTATGACAGGAACTGAATGAACAGTCTTTCTATTCAGTGGTGACTGAGGGCTGCTATGGCTGAACGTGCTGAATCAGGCCTTTATCTTAGAATAGTTTAGCACCAGACAAGGGAATTGGGGAATGCAATTGCCAGTTTAAACTGCAGTGTAATTTTTATTTAATTTGACAGCTTTCAAACTATACATTTAATTTGATAGCTTTTAAACTATATATCCTGCAACTCTTTGGAAAAAAAAAAAAAGAAAAAAAAAAAAGTCAAGAGCTGACTGTCATGCCAGGGTCCTGGAAATGTCTTTCAAATAATAACAGAAATAATTTGAAAGTGTAAAGCTATATTTTGCATTAAGAAAAAGTAAAATAGGGTATAGCGATCACATTTTCTTAGTGCCAACATGAAGTTCAAGGTCAGAAAACTGAGCCAAACATCCTCAACTATCTTTTAACACAAGGGCCTTTTTTCCTTGTAATGCTGCCATAGCAAAGCAGATGCTAAAATTCTCACTCCAAAACCCTTTTCATCCCATTTTAAAGCCATGGTGATGTTCCAAGTTAAACTCACAAAGGAGAAAGAAATATGCTGGTGTTTTCATTGTAATAAGAATTTTCCACTGAAGATCTGATTGAATTAGCAGTTCATTTTTTAACTATTACTTTAATTTGCTTCTTGTGGTGAATCTTGGTTTTTTCTTGCTATAAAATCCATGTCTCAGTTCTATGCCTTTTGAGACACCTCAACATAAAATGTTTTAAAGGGAAGGGAACTGTCTAATTATATGTCTGTAAAGTGGTTAGAGCATTTCATTTGTGGGGAGTAAAAAAAATAAGAGAAAATATGGAAGAATGCTGAATGAATGTGGACATACTCATCTTGTTCCCATACATGGACAGTAATATTAAGGTGTTGGGAGAGATTCTGAGTCTAGACATCCATTATAGGTTTTGTATTTTCAACTCCTCTTTTAACTTGTGCCTGGAGTAACTGATGTGTTCACACACTGGGACATTTAAAGCAAGGCAGAAGGAAATGTTTTTCCCCTTTTTTTCCTCCTTAGCATATGGAAACTAAAGAGAATTTTGTGCTTTTTTATTATAAACTTTCCACATATTATTTACCTCTCAGGCGCTATGCTTTAGGAGTTCTGCAGTCCTGGTCAATGGTAGGATTTCAGAGCCTGGGATGTGGACACCCCTTAGCACATTTTAAACTATGGACCATTTTCCAGGAGGCAGTTCATAAGGAATTCAAGGCTGGTGGGTCTTCTTTAGCTGGACAGTCAGTGCAGACTTGTATCCTCAGTGCCAATGCTGGCCACTATGATTATGTGAAAGGGACAAATGCAACTTGCAACCCTTTTGTTTTCTGGGATGTAATAGACACTAAAAGAGGGTTAAGCCAATGGCATACAGAAGAGAGAGAGAGGAAGATGGCAGTAGGAAACACAGAGAGGAGGCAGCCAGCTGAGACCCTTATCTTGAAGATTAATAGGAAAGCAGTGAATTTGGCTCACTAAAAAGATGTAGAAGCCAGTAAAGCTGTGGGCTGTGGAAAACAGGGAGGAAGGTCTCTGGGGAGCAAAGATGACTTTTCCCTCTGTTTGCAGTAATTGTTGCCTACCTCCAAAGAAGGAAGCGCTGGACAGATGCTTCATTTCAGCTCTTTCCAACCTGTCATATCCCAAGATATGGCTACTATATGCATATTGTATGCCAAGGCAATAGGAAGAAACCTCAGGTGCCCTGTGCAGACTCTGATGAAATTAACATTCCAGCTACATTCAATGAAACTAGGGCTGTTTAGAAACAGCAGCAGTTGTTGGAGAGTCAGTGTAAAAGCACAGGCCCGTAAATCTTAAAAAGAGCCCAATACCTTTCCCCAGAGACACTTTCCCCAGGCTGTAGTAATGATGCTAGACCGTAATAACAAAACAAGACTTTTTAGTGATGGCTGGATAAAGTTGCCTGAGGGTTGTTTTCTTGCCTAAGGCAGCACCAGAGGGAGCCCAGATAAAGTTGTCTAGGTGATTTGGCTGGGTGTCTTCACAGGTTTGGGTTCTTTTCAGTTTCAGAGTCTACATTTTACAGATGTTTAAGGTTTCCTGCCATCTACAGTACTACCCCCTAAGTTGTCTACACTCAGTTAGCTTTCCTTAATTTGATTGGACTTGAGTTTTTAAAGTGTTCTTAAATTCAGATCGTGCTTGAAAGTGATTTCTGTTTTCTCACTGTGCAATTGCCAAAGAGTAGTGTGAAGAAAGAGCCCTGTAAAGGCCTGACTTCCCTTATGTTGTGCCCAAGCACACAAGTTAACAAACTTCTGATAAATTGGTACATAAGTGCACAACACTTTTTCAGCCACTCCTGAAGCAACATTTATTCTGGGAAGAAACGGAACAATACTCTAACAATGTAAGAAAACCCCACAACGTAAGAAAGCCCTTCTTCATGAAGAGAAAATCATCACTGCCCCTTTAAAAAGAAACTTTGCAAGACAGCCATTGACTACCTCTTCTACCATCCACCATAAGGGTGAAAGTTTCTGGATTCATAACTGCACATCTAGATACATTTGGCTTTAAAAAAATTACAGTCTCTTCCCTTTCAAAACTTTAACCATCTTTTGTGCTATTCAAGTCCATTACACCCTAATCTAAATTCTGTCTAATACACTTGCTGTATCCAAATACGCCTTGATATAGAAAATGCCAAATAACCTGGACTCCTGAATACCACTCAGAAATTCCTCAGTTCTCAGAAGGCACTGATTCTGCAGTCCCCATTTAGTGTCTGTAAATTCTTTATTGACAGTTAAGAAGTAGATTTTCAAGATATTTTTTTTCTGAAGGGAATACCTGGTTTAGAATCATAGAATCATAGAACAATTCAGGTTGGGAAAGACCCTTGGGATCACATTCCTGCTCTACAAAGTTCTCCCCTAAACCACATTCACCAACACCACATCCAAACGACCCTTAAACACATCCAGGAATGGTGACTCAACCACCTCCCTGGGCAGCCTATTCCAGTGTCTGATCACTCCTTCTGTGAAAAATTCTTTCCTAATGTCCAGTCTAAACCTCTCCTGTTGCAGCTTGAAGCCATTCCCTCTTGTTCTGTCACTAATTACCTGTGAGAAGAGACCAGCACCAACCTGGTGACTGGAGAAGTGTGTGGAGCTTAGCCCTGCTTCTGGGAGTGTCTCTTCAGTTGTCTTTCCTACCCAGGAATCCTCCACTAGTCTTTATGTTCTGTAGGTTCAGTTCACACATCTATCCCTCGTTTATGTTTTGCCCAAAGAAGCTGAATTTGAACCAGAATCTGTTCTGTTTTAGTGTAACTCTGGATATGAATGATCATTTACAAGTGTAACTGGTTTAACCAGAAGCAAACTATGCAGTCCTGACTGGTGATTTTTACATTATTTTACTTCAATAAGCATAATTATACCTGGGGAGCAATGACTCATCTCACTCCAGCCAAAGGGGTTTCATGTAGAAAGAAAGGCTCAAGACTGAGCTGTAGATTCTCAACCAATTAAGATACAGGTTCAGCACCTAATTTGAGCAGGTACTTCATGTGTAATTAACATATTGCCATTTTAACAAGGCGCAGGAGCTTGCTGCCCCCTCCACTGAGATTAATTCCACAGAAATAGATGGTTAAATGCTTTGATGAACATGTGGACTTCCATATATCCTCATATGTTTATCCATATCTTGGCTTCCTGAGCTGTAGAAAAAAAACGCAAACTAATTTGTATATGGCAGAGGTGAATTTAGTAATTGCAAAGAAGTCTGTGGGTAGGTAACTGTCGTACTTCAGACACTGGTGGTAGAAAAGAGAAATAAAAGATGCAGCTGGAAGATGGCTGATGACACCTGAGAGCAAACTTTGCAGTAAATATTTGAAATTAGCAACCTTGTCTGTGTGCTGCATTTAAAGATCCTGAGCTTGCCCAGCACAATGCTCACATGCCCTTATTGATGCTTGTAAGCCAAAAACTAGCAAGGTTTAACAAGAGAGAAGCTACTGAATCCCTTCCTCCCCTGGTTTCAGTGGGTTGTTCCCATAAGCTTTAGAAACTCATTATCTTCTTGGCATTGAGAGAAACCACCAAAGTCAGTGAATAAAATGCCCTGCCTCTTCTCGTTGCTCCACAATAGAAAGATGATGGTGTATCTACCACCTTTGGGGAACTTCTCCTTTCCCTGTTTGGAACCTGGATGGAGCTGAGGACTTCTAAGAGGCCCTGAGAAAACCTGACTCTTCCTGAGCTGAGACTGTGTAGTCCTGTATATAACACAGTATTGCCATTGCTAGTCACAGGCCATAAACTGTGTAGGCAGTTTGCAACGCCTCAGGACTGAGGCTTCTCAGTCTTGCTTAACCTGACCTGCAGCTTGACCTGCCTACAGCTTTCTTTTACTTGGTTTAACTGTGACAGCAATTTAATAATTATAGAATCACAGAGTGTGTAGGGTTGGAAAGGACCTTTAAAGATCATCCAGTCCAGCCCCACCCTGCGGTGCGCAGGGACCTTTTTGACTAGATCAGGTTGCCTGGAGCCTGGTCGAGCCTGACCTTGAATGTTTCCAGGGAGGGGGCCTCCACTACCTCTCTAGGCAACCTGTTCCAGTGCTTCACCACTCTCATTGTGAAGAAATTCTTCCTAATGTCTAATCTAAATCTAACCCACTCTGGTTTTAGACCGTTGTCCCTTGTCTGCTCTCTACAAGCCCTTGTAAAAAGCCCCTCCCCAGCTTTCCTGTAGGCCCCTTCAGGTACTGGAAGGTGCTATAAAGTCTCCACGGAGCCTTCTCCTCTTCAGGCTGAACAACCCAGCTGTCTTAGCCTGTCTTCACAGCAGAGGTGCTCCAGACGTCTGATCATTTTTTGTGGCCCTTTTCTAGACTTGTTCTAATAGGTCCATGTCCCTCTTGTGTTGAAGACACCAGAGCTGGACACAGTACTCCAGGTGGGGTCTTACAAGAGCGAAGTAGAGGAGGAGAATCACCTCCCTCAACCTCCTGGCCACACTGCTTTTGATGCAGCTCAGGATGTGGTTGGCCCTGTGGGCTGCAAGTGCACATTGTTTGCTCATTTTCAACTTTTTGTCCACTAGTACCCCCAAGTCTCCTTCTGCAGGGCTGCTCTGTATCATGTCATCCCCCAGCCTGTATTGATAGCAAGGATTGCCCCCAACCAGGTGCAGGACCCTGGTTCACACAAGCCCACTTCTCTAGCTGTGACCGTCCAGCCAATTCCCTCTCAGCCAAACAGTCCCCTCGTCAAACCCATATCTTCCCAACTTAGAGAGAAGGATGTTGTGGTAGACTGTGTCAAAGGCCTTGCAGAATTCCAGAGAGATGTTATCCACTGCTTTTCCCTTGTCCACTGATGTAGTCACTCCATTGTAGAAAGGTTGGTTAGGCAACACTTTCCCTTAGTAAAGCCATGCTGGCTATCTCAAATCACCTCCTTGTCTTCCATGTGCCTTGTCAGAGCTTATAGGAGGATTTGTTCCATGATCTTCCTAGGCACAGAGGTGGGGCTGACAGGTTGGTAGACCCTGGTGTCCTCCTATCTACCTTTTTTAAAAATGGGTGTAATGTTTCCCTTTTTCCAGGCACCAAGAATTTCACCTGACTGCCATGACTTCATGGAGACTGGCTTGGCAACTACATCAGTGAATTCCCTCAGGACTCTGGGATGAATCTCACCAGGTCCTGTGTTCTTATGCATGTTCAGGTTCCTCAGGTTGTCCCGAACCTTGTCTTCCCTCACAGTGGGCAGGATTTTCTTTCCCCAGATCCCCATTTTGAATTTCTTCAACTCAGGAGGTGTGAGGAGAGGGGTAGCCAGTGAAGACTGAGAAAAAAAAACACATTGAGAACCTCACACTTCTCTTTGGCTGTTGTTACTAGTCTGCCATCCTTGTCCATCAGTGGGGGACACTTTCTTCAACCTTCTTTTTCTGATGGATATACCTGTAGAAGCCCTTTTTTTGTTATTCTTTGCATCTCCTGCCAAATTCAGGTCCAGCTGAGTCTTGGCCTTCCTGACCCCATACCTGCATGACCAAGAAGTGTCCCTATACTCTTCCCAAGATACCAGTCTCTGCTTGAACTGCCTTTGCAGTTCCTTCTTTTAGTTTGGCCAGCAGGTCTTGACTCAGCCATGCTGGTCTCTTCCCTTCCTTACTTGATTCCTTGCACCTGGGGATTGAGACCTCTTGCGCTCTGTGGAAAGCATCCTTAAAGATCTGCTAGCTCTGTTCTGCTCCCTTGTCTCTGAGGACTGCTTCCCAGGGGATCCTACTGACTAACTGCTTGAAGAGCTGGAATTCAGGGTCCTGACCACACTCCTCGTCTGACTCATATCCCCGAGGATTCTGAGCTCCGTCTGTGTGTCGTCACTGCAGCCCAGGCTGCCTCCAATCTTGACATCCCAAGTTCTCTAATTGATCAGGTGTCTATGGCTAATTTGTTCTACTTTTGTTTATCTTGGCAGAGTACAACCACAGTTTTAGATAGGTAGCTATAACAAGCAGATATTCTATACATAACAAGGCATTTGTGCCTCCAAAATGATGATGTCCTGTAAATGCAAGCCTGAGGCCTTGAGAAATCAAGACACAGGATGCAACATAAAGGAGTACAGGCACAGGCTTACTAAGCACAGGCTTAGTACTGGAGACCTTGTGGCTGCAAAAACCTCACCAGTTATCAGTTAAAGACATGACAGAGCTGGAGCTAGACAAACACAAATTGAGAAGTAGCAAAGAATTGGTACCTTTATCTTTAACTTATGTAAAAGGCCATATCTATACATATATAGTAAGCCCAGATGTAACATGGGGCTGCAGACCTACAAAGATAAAGGTATAACAGCATAGGTTAACAAACACGAAAGTGACCTCAAGTGGATGATTCCAGAATGAGGAAGAAGAAATCATCATCATGAACATCACTTTCCTACCACAGAAGACTCCACACGCTGACAGCTCTAACCCCACTGCTACTGCAAGGGAACTGCTGACCTAAGCACCCAGGGGAATGATGGAAGGATGAGCATAACACCAGGAAAAC
>NW_009953719.1:1921972-1934253 GCF_000747805.2 Chaetura pelagica | reverse complement strand
CACTTTCCCTTAGTAAAGCCATGCTGGCTATCTCAAATCACCTCCTTGTCTTCCATGTGCCTTGTCAGAGCTTATAGGAGGATTTGTTCCATGATCTTCCTAGGCACAGAGGTGGGGCTGACAGGTTGGTAGACCCTGGTGTCCTCCTATCTACCTTTTTTAAAAATGGGTGTAATGTTTCCCTTTTTCCAGGCACCAAGAATTTCACCTGACTGCCATGACTTCATGGAGACTGGCTTGGCAACTACATCAGTGAATTCCCTCAGGACTCTGGGATGAATCTCACCAGGTCCTGTGTTCTTATGCATGTTCAGGTTCCTCAGGTTGTCCCGAACCTTGTCTTCCCTCACAGTGGGCAGGATTTTCTTTCCCCAAATCCCCATTTTGAGTTTCTTCAACTCAGGAGGTGTGAGGAGAGGGGTAGCCAGTGAAGACTGAGAAAAAAAAATCATTGAGAACCTCACACTTCTCTTTGGCTGTTGTTACTAGTCTGCCATCCTTGTCCATCAGTGGGGGACACTTTCTTCAACCTTCTTTTTCTGATGGATATGCCTGTAGAAGCCCTTTTTTTGTTATTCTTTGCATCTCCTGCCAAATTCAGGTCCAGCTGAGTCTTGGCCTTCCTGACCCCATACCTGCATGACCAAGAAGTGTCCCTATACTCTTCCCAAGATACCAGTCTCTGCTTGAACTGCCTTTGCAGTTCCTTCTTTTAGTTTGGCCAGCAGGTCTTGACTCAGCCATGCTGGTCTCTTCCCTTCCTTACTTGATTCCTTGCACCTGGGGATTGAGACCTCTTGCTCTCTGTGGAAAGCATCCTTAAAGATCTGCTAACTCTGTTCTGCTCCCTTGTCTCTGAGGACTGCTTCCCAGGGGATCCTACTGACTAACTGCTTGAAGAGCTGGAATTCAGGGTCCTGACCACACTCCTCGTCTGACTCATATCCCCGAGGATTCTGAGCTCCGTCTGTGTGTCGTCACTGCAGCCCAGGCTGCCTCCAATCTTGACATCCCAAGTTCTCTAATTGATCAGGTGTCTATGGCTAATTTGTTCTACTTTTGTTTATCTTGGCAGAGTACAACCACAGTTTTAGATAGGTAGCTATAACAAGCAGATATTCTATACATAACAAGGCATTTGTGCCTCCAAAATGATGATGTCCTGTAAATGCAAGCCTGAGGCCTTGAGAAATCAAGACACAGGATGCAACATAAAGGAGTACAGGCACAGGCTTACTAAGCACAGGCTTAGTACTGGAGACCTTGTGGCTGCAAAAACCTCACCAGTTATCAGTTAAAGACATGACAGAGCTGGAGCTAGACAAACACAAATTGAGAAGTAGCAAAGAATTGGTACCTTTATCTTTAACTTATGTAAAAGGCCATATCTATACATATATAGTAAGCCCAGATGTAACATGGGGCTGCAGACCTACAAAGATAAAGGTATAACAGCATAGGTTAACAAACACGAAAGTGACCTCAAGTGGATGATTCCAGAATGAGGAAGAAGAAATCATCATCATGAACATCACTTTCCTACCACAGAAGACTCCACACGCTGACAGCTCTAACCCCACTGCTACTGCAAGGGAACTGCTGACCTAAGCACCCAGGGGAATGATGGAAGGATGAGCATAACACCAGGAAAACAGGCAGAAACTAAGATTCATGTAGATATCAATTTGAATTAAAGTGGTTTTATTTCTTTTTCTGTAACTACTAGATCTGGGTAAGTTGTTATTAGATTCTTAAGATTTCAATACATTCATTACTTTATTGCTAATAAGGTGTCCTTCCACTTTGCCACATACAAGATTTTAAGAGTAGCTTTTTTCAGCTCTACAGGTCTGAGTCTTTTACTCCCAGCACATACTTCAAGTCAAGAGGGATGACAGCTATGAATTTTAGCATATATTTCCAGTTTTATGGAAAACAAAGGGATATATATATATATATGCATGTATAAAAATATAAACACACATGTTCAGATCAGGCCTGGAGACAAGAGCTTTCCCTAGCAGAGATCTAAATGCAGTATTAGGTTAGAGACTCAGCAGTGCATGTTAGAAACAGGAGGTGGGACAGTGTTTAGCTTCAACACCATTCAGGTCCTGTGCACTCAGCTCATGCCCAGGACTCATTTTAATCGAACTTTCCTTCCCACAGGCCATCTGATTCCTGTCTTTGTCACTACAGTTCAGTGTCCATGCAGCTGAAATTGCACCAGAGTGGGCTGTGCAAGAAGAAAGGCCCAACAAGAGCGGATCAAGAGCACTAAACCATCCACGCTAGAGACCTAACTGTCCCTGACTACGCATTCACAGAGTTTTCCTTCAAACTATCCCTAGCCTGGGTCTGTGGGACAAGCACCATCAGTTACTGCATGCCAAGAGCACAGCTCCCAGGCAGGTGCCACATCGTTCACTCTGGCCCCTACAAAACCAAGGTAAGTGGGGGTGTTAAGACCAGCCTCAGCACGATCCTCAGGTAACCTGAAACAGCCTTACAGGCAGCGCCACCCTCTAGTCCTTTTACACGATGACCATTTTCCTAAATTTCCATTTTTTAACTACTCCTGGGGTGGTCTCTGGGCTTTCCACCTCTTTAGCATTTTAGATTCCAGTTTCATTTGTTCAGCTACCTGCCTTCTCAAGCCTTCAACTCCTCAACTATGTACACAAGCTCACAGGATAGTTATTTTGCTGTTTCAGCTGTTCTTCTTGAAACAAAATAATATTGGTGATTCCTTCTTTGTTTAGAAATGGAGAGTTAGTGGTTTGATTTATAATAATTGATTACTTTAAAGGATGATCAGTGTTCTACTTGCTGATAAGGAGAGCATGTGCAGCACTTTGCAAGCAGTAAACATAAAATTCTTACATTTTGCCAAAGTTTAAAATACATCAAGCCATCTCTGAATTAAGTGATTGGAAAACTGCATGCATTTTAAAGCTGTGCTTCAAGTTAATAGTCTGTTTGAATCTTAAAGAGTGCTTGAGGAGGAGCTTGTGTTTAAATTCTATGCAGGTTAAAATGCATATCCTATGTTTGAGGATAAGTCAGCATCAAACCTGTTGTACAGACAGCTTACTGGTAAGTCTTGTAAGCACTGGGGGATTTAAAACACATATCAAAAGAAAAGAGACATATTAAACAAGTGAGTTAAACTTCATAAGGCATCAGAAAGAAAAGACTAGTCTACAGAAAGGCAGAAAACCAAAACTATGCACTCTGTTAATAAAAAACCCCCAAGAAACAGTCTACTGGTGATTTGTGATTAACTAACTGAGCACTGAGGTTTACAAACTCAGCAAAAAAGATGTGGTTGCAAAACGTCTATCTTTTGGCACAGTTATTTTCACTTTCACAAAGCTGCTGGTTATAGAATGGGTAATTATTTGCTGCACAAAGTGCTGTTCAAAGCTTCAACAATTTTATCATCATAGCTCCAACAGTCACCATGGGAAAAGGCAATTAATGGCTGGACAACCAAACCTGCTGGAGCTCCTGGTTAGTGCCATATCCCCTCACATGGCAAGGCCACAGGGGGATGTTGAACTGGACTCAGGAAATTCTGATTCCTTATTTTGTGCTAGATCTCTGTTTCAAAGGAGGGTGCAAAGGGACTGGCTTCATTACCTTTTGCCTCACTGGAAGATGAGGCCTAGACAGCCAGCTGTCTGTCTGAAACAAATCCTGTTGTCTTGCATTTGCATTAACTTCTCTGTGTGTTCTAGTCACCACAGAAACTGAAAGCTTTAAGGTTTTACAGTTCAATGGTAACTGTATTATTGGTGGTGCTAACATCTCTTTGCTGACATTTAGCACTTACTTCGATAACTCCTTTTAGAAGCCATGGAAAAAGTTAGCTTTAAATTTTTCCTCAAGATTTTTTTTTTAGTCATTCCTTTACTCAAAGGCAGAGCAAGACAGGCCCAGCTACACAGAGATTGTGACTTTGCCTCGATTCATAAGTAATTCTTCATCAGGTTATTTTGAACTGGCCTTCTTCAAGCTAACCCAAGTCCATTGTAAAATTGTCCATAAGGAGTAGAGCAAACATGGTTCTTCTTGTACTGAAGCTGTATAAGTCCTACTATGCTCATGTCAGAACTACTTGAATGGCTTCATGGAGGTATTTTGCACATGTGCAATTTATCTACAGGTTTGTTGAAGACACGATTAAGGAAAATTCTAAACTGAAACTTACTTATGGTGAAACTTAATCAACAAATATTAGAGAAAAAAAAGTTATTATGACAGGAGAGGAAACCAAACAATTAAACAAGTTGTATACACCAAAATGAACAAACATCAATTGGTCTAAGCCAGAATGTGCCAGGGAATATTTATCTCAGCCTGAGAATTTTAGAAGGCCAGCTACATATATGTCCTGGTTTGAGCCAGGATGAAGCCAATTTTTCTTTTTACTGATTTTTTTTTCCTTCAGTAAGCTTTCTTGTAACTAGCAACAGTGTGTTCTGCTAGGCTGATAAGACAGTGGAATGTTTTTCTAACTACTGAGGCTTCAAGGCTGCACCTGCACTCTGCCAGCTCAGACACTATGGGGAGATCTGTGACCCCCCCATAGGAGGCTGAGTTAGACAGACAGCAAAATTGGCCAAAGATATTCCATTCCATATATCTACGTAAGCTCAGAGGAAGGTCAGAGATCACAGAAGACAACTTCCTTCCTTCTTCTTCTCCCCTTCTCTTCCGTCCATGGCCGGTGTCCGGGGAGGACTCTGTTCATCCATCATCGTCGATCCTCAGGCTTGATCTCTCGTGACCCCCATAACTCTCTGCTTTCTCCAGCAGCAGCTCCGGGATTCCTCGGGACTCTTCCCAGTTCAGGGAAGTGCTGTGGGAGTTGCTGAGGTGGGGGGAGGCGAGAGGTTTTTTGCCCATTCCTGAATATATTTGTATATAATTGTATATATTTTCTTGTATCATTCATTAGTGTTTTAATTAAAGCTGTGTAGGTTAGTTTTCAATCCAGCCAAGTCTCTCTCTTTTTCTCTCTCTCCTTCCCGACCTGGGTGGGAGGGGGAGGGGATCGAGAGCATTGTTGTCGGACATAAGTCAAACTGTGACAAAATACATGGAAGAATCACATAATCACAGAATCTTAGGGGTTGGAAGGGACCTCAGAAGATCATCTAGTCCAACTCCCTCTGCCAGAGCAAGGCCACCCAGAGCACATCACACAGGAACGTGTCCAGGCAAGTTCTGAATGTCTCCAGAGACTCCACAGCCTCTCTGGGCAGCCTGTTCCATTAATTAAGCTTTATTTCATAATTATGTCTTCAAATTAACTTATTTGTATTTAGTTTTATGATAGCTCCATGGTAAGGAGCTCAAGAGTCTTTGATATATAAGAATTCTGGACAAAGAAACAAAAAAGTCAAGAAGTAGAACGTAATCTCAGAATCAGAAGGTTTTTCTCATAATTTGTGGTTAATTATCTCTAGAACTGCCAGCTCTATGCCATTTGGATTAAGAAGTGGCAATTTGTTCCCTCTTCCATGAAACATATACTGCATTTATGTCTCCTGAATATAGAAACAGGTTTTGCAGCCATAATTAGAAACAACTCTTTATTCACGTAACATGAGGAACAAACAAGTGGAGGTAAAGATGTGCAAGCCTGCAGGACCAAAATGTCATTGGCATCACTGAGACATGGTGGGATGACTCCTATGACTGAGGTGTGGGCATGGACAAGCCTTAAGGAAGGACAGACAGGGGAAGAGGGGAGAGGGTGTTGCCCTCTACATCAAGGACCAGCTGGAATCCATGCAGGTCCACCTGGGGGTGGATGAGAAGCCGATGGAGAACTTATGGTTCAGGGTTATAGGGAAGACAGGAGTTGGTGATATCACAGTGTGCTTCTGATACAGGCCATCTGACCAGAAAGATGGAGCACATGAGGCTCTTTATAGACAGATAAGAGCAGCTTCACATTCACAAGACCTGGTCCTCATGGAGGGTTTCAATCACCCTGATACTTGCTGGAGGGACAACACAGCAAGGCACCAGCTTGTGGTTCATTCCAGCAATACCCGAGAGGTTCCTGGAATGCAGTGACAACAATTTGATTCTTCAAGTGGCAGAGGAACCAACAAGAAAGGGTGCTATGCTTAACTTTGTTCTCACCAACAAGGATGGGCTTGTGGACAATGTGAAGCTTAAGGACAGCTTTGGCTGCAGTGACCACAAAATGATGGAATTCAGGATTCTTGGGGCAACAAGGAAGGTGTGAGGCTAGCTCACTATTCTGGACTACAGGAAAGCAGACTTTGACCTCTTCAGGGATGTGATTAGAAAAGTACCATGGGATAAAGCCCCAGAGGAGAGAGAAGTCCAAGAAATCTGGTCAATATTCAAGGATCATCTCCTCCAAACCCAGGAGCAACGCATCCCAACAAAGAGGAAGGCAGACAAGACTGCCTGGAGACCTGCATGGATGAACAAGGAGCTCTTGGACACACTTAGATGTGAAACTCTACAGAGGATGGAAGCAAGGACAGGTAGCCTGGAGTACTCTTATACCTGGAGTATAAAGAAGTTGTCCAAGCAGCCAGAGATCAGGTTAGGAAAGCTAAAGCCCAGATAGAATTACATCTGGCCAGGGACATAAAGGGTAATGAGAAAAGCTCCTGTAGGTATGTCAGTGATAAAAGGAAGACTAGGGACAATGTGGGGTCCCTTCAGAAGGAAACAGGAGACCTGTTCATGCAGGGTATGGAGAGGGCTGAAGTACTCAATTACTTTTTTGCCTCAGTCTTCACCGGCAAGGGCTCTGGCCACACCACCCAGGCTGAAGAAGGCAAAGACAGGGACTGGGAGAAGGAAGATCAACCCACTGTAGAAGAGCAGGTTTGGGCAACTCTAAAGAATCTGAAAAGGTACAAGTCTATTGGACCCAAGAGTTCTATCCACAGCTTCTGAGGAAACTGGTGGATAAAGTTGCAAAGTTGCTTTTCATCACATTTGAAAAGCCATGGCAGTCTCGTGAGGAGGGGAAACATAACCCCCATTTTCAAAAAAGGGAAAAAAGGAAGACCTGGGGAACTACAGGCCAGTCTCACCTCTGTGCCCAGCAAGATCATGGAGCAGATCCTCCTGAAGGCCCTGTTAATGCACATGGAAAATGTGCAGGTGGTTGGCGGCAACAAACATGGTTTCACCAAAGGCAAATCATGCCTGAAAAATAAGGTGGCCTTTTATGATGATGTCACAGTGTTGTTGGAAAGCAAGCGATGTCATCTATCTGAACTTGTGCAAAGTGTCTGATGCTATCCTGCATGACATTCTGATCTCCAAATTAGAAAGATATGGATTCAATGTGAACCACTCAGTGGATAAGGTATTGGCTGGATGGTCACACTCAGAGTAGTGGTCAAAGGTTCGACGTTCAAGTGGAGACTAGTGACAAGTGGCATTCCTCAAGGGTTGGCACTTTCAATTGTTCACCACAGAAGCTACAGCTCACAAGAATAATCAGTCTCTAAGTCTCTTTGACAACATGGATCAGGAGAGCTGGTTGGTAATTTTCTATTAACATCCCATTTCTGTGGGGAATGCTTTGTTTTCCTGATGTTTTCTGATTTCCCAGCAGACAATTCCAAATGAAATGTTTCATTGTGGGTGTCCTAGAGCTACTGAGTACAAAATAAGCACTTCCCTGGCAGCCAGGTCTTGGCTGGAGCCCAGTCTGAGAGGGGTGCAGTAGGAAGGCCTGTCAGATCAAGCAGATCACAAGTGAGATGAGTTTGAAAACAGACCACCTGTGAATGTCAGCAGGGCTTAGCCATGCAGAAAGTGCTCAGACTTGTCAAGACTGCACAGGACCTTTAAGCACCAAGGGACCATTTTTCTATGAAAAAATCAGCATTTCTAAGACCAGGCTTCCAAGGAAAGAGCCTCTGGGGGCAACTTAAGCAGTGGTACTTGGCTTTCTGTATGACACCAGTACGAGGTGACTTATCTGTGCTCTCACAAAACACTGGCATCAGAGCAGAAAGCAGCTTTCCAGACATGTAGTCTAATCTGACTACTAAACCACCTCTCGGTCACTTATTTCCTCATTACAGAAAGCAAAAAGCTACGCTTAAGATCTTGTGTAAAAAGCACAGGGGACAAAAACCTTTGCTAATTCTTAGAGAAGGGGAAGCCCCATCTTCATTTTTCTATGTTTTTTTCTCAAGCTTTCTGAGTCATGTCTCTACCTGAGGACTACAGAGGTGGGTGTCCAGTCCTGACCCCACACAATAGATGATGCAAGATTTGACAAAAATAGTACCTTTTCCCCAGTTGTTCAGACTAATTAATACAGCATTTTGCAAAAGATGGGTTTACATTCATCTATATTAATAACTGTTGTGACTTTCCAAATATTTGCCTTTTAACTTGTATTCACACATCTGTTTGTCCAAGATGGCTCTATCAAAGGGACGTTTCTCATGAGTACAAGAGCCACCCAATGGACTATGTTGAAACAAGCAGAATTTCCCTGCTGAATTTTGAAGTCCAGACCCTTCTCGCCCCAGTCATAGCACAAGTTTCCTTTTTGATGTTGTGGGAACAAACATTGCAATGGCAGAAAGAAACACATTTACAGGATTTCAAAAAGTCTTAGGGTTCTGTAGTGTCTTTCATCATCTGTAAGTTTTCATCACCATTGCTTTCACTGGTATGTGACCAACATTTTCCTCCATTTGGACACTACAGAAAAACAGAGTGTGACAAGTCACAGGCTATAAGTATTAAGCTCTCAGTACTCTCCTGTCTGTAATTAAATGTTATGCTGAAACCTCTTTCAGTCAGAGACTGTCTTTTCATTCTGACTCTGTGGTAGTTGTACATTGAGAAGAATACCAGAGGACTCACTTGGATTTTTTTCTTTTTACTTTTTTTCTGAATAATGGAGAATAGAAATATGAAAAACATACCTGTTCCATCTCCCTGTCAATGAAAAAAATAGCAGTAGACTTAATAATACCCAGCTTAATTTAATAATAACTTTTATTAACATCTAATAAAAACTTTATTACAATAATCCACATTCATAACATCTTAATAAGATTCAAAGAAATGGCCAAAACTTTTCCATCAGAAGCTACTGACAGGCAAGAGGGCCTCCCTGTCACTGTGTTTTCCTTACAAGCAATCTAAGTTTTGCTCCAGCCCCTTCTGGCCCTTGCAAGCCCTCCCAGCCATCTCTCTGGCCCTTGTTTTTTGTAGGCTCCAGCCTTTAAAAGAGGCACTTGCCCTTCCTTGTCACTGCCATAGCACTACAAATCACAGTCCTTACACTTTCTCTCACAAACTAGTTACTCTGTCCCTTTTCTCTTTGTATTGGCATTTGCTGGGGTAAGTCTGTTGAGTACAAGTTAAGTTACGTTAAGTTTTCCTCTCTTGTTTTTGTTTGTTGTTGTTTTTTAAATTTTGTCCCGTTTAACTGCATTTAAAGGCTTCCCCACACCAGGCTTGCTACATCTATGCCATCTTCTGGATGTTTGGTGAATCATATTTATTCCAGAGCATGTCTAGCAGTTGCATGTTCTGACTAATGTGTAAAACTCTTTAACAAATGTTACCACTTCCTGAAATCAGTAAAGGACAGAGTAATGATATTGGGAGGGGAACAAGATTTTAGGGCCAGGGTCACAGCTTCAAGTGTGTTTCTTTTGTTTACAGTCCATATACTAGGAAAAGTGATTGCTCTGTTACTCGGTGAACTGTCACTTCTATGCTAAGAATAGTTACTGAATTTAGCAAAAAAAAAATTACTCTACAATAGAGAAACTGCTTTCACTAATTTAAGCATTTAGCAAAAGCTTTTTTTTTTTTTTTTTTTAAATGTACTGAATGCATTTATACTCACTTCTTTTTGGCTGCAAAATATTTAAGTTAGAATTTAATTACAGTAATTTCTTACCTTTTACGACTGGGTTTCATGTGACTCTTTCATCAAGACCTATAGTTAGACTTCTTTCAACTGCTTTAGAAACAGTTGTATCTGAATGATGTACATCCCTGGAGGATGAAGGAATATCCTCATATAAATTGAAATGAATGTAATGTAATGTTTTCTTTGATGAAAGCTAGCTAGAATTCTTAATAGTCCCTCCTGCATGGAATCTATAATTAGTGAGGTCTTCAGTCAATAGACTACTTATTTCTGGCATACTTAAACTTCAGCAACGTGCTTAAATGATTTGGTAAATCACTACCAGGACAGCAAAGACTCAGGGACATAATTTCAGTTTCAGGCAGAAAGACAATGAATAATACTCATTACTTAAGGTTTCCACTTAATCACCTTCATTGTCTAAAGAAGTACAAAGAATTCATTGGAAAACCACAGAAACAGTAGCCTATTTGATTATTGTCAATGCTGCTTTTAACAAGCAGGCAATTCTAGACTGATCAGTGAGATTATGCTGCTGTATAATTATTTCTTCATTTCAAGGTAAAAAGCTGAATAGCTTGGGTTTAGAAATTAATATCACAGAAGTGAGACTTCTTATGGAAGTCAGCTATCTCAGATATTAAAAAAATAAACATATCAAGAAGTCAAGCCAGAAAGCAAATAAAGTAACTTATTGTTGAATTGTATTTTCATAGACTGATTATTCTTTAAATCAGTTGAAAAAAACACAACATTTTCATCCAATTGTAGGTTCAGATTATGGCCAGGAATGAAAATGCTGGAATTCGTCTAAGAGTTATGCCTTTTCCCAGATTGTTGGAAGCAGAAAGCATTGAGATGCTGCAGTTCCATCAATTTTTTTGTAGGTGAAGGGCTTCAGCTATATATCAGACTGTAAATTTCTGAACTGCCAGAGACTTGCAAAGCCAGAACAAAATTTTGAAATCTTTTTGACTTGATGAATGACAGTGAGTGGAAAATTCCAGCCTCACACATCTGCAGGGGGTTGTGTGATCTCATCTGACTTCTTAAGGACCTCCTGACATGGAGATGGCAGAACACAGACAGAGATCTGGGATCACTGAAATAGGGACCACCAGGACAGCCCTGGCAAGTTGTATGTGCACATTCTGGGTTATTAACTTGTTTCCTCTTCTCCTTCTATGTTCATCATGGTTTCTCTATAAACACATTTCAGTTTCACTTTCTTGTCAAACAAATTCCAGAAAGGAGAAAGATTCATATTCCAGCTCACATTCCCTTTCAAAGCCTAAGAATCCTATATTCTACTTATTCTACTCCACAGATGAAGGTAAAGATGTGGGTATAAAAATACTCTTGGCCTAAGTCCTGGATCTCAGGTGCAAGGGTGGACAACTACAAGCCTCAGGACACTCAGAATGATTCTGCTGTTGTCAAGCTCACTGTTATCTCAAGCAAAACCCCAAGCCTTTCCTCCAAGGAGCAGTTTGACAGTAAGCTGTTTTTACACATTGTGGTTATTCATTTTTATAAGGAGCTTGGCCAGAGTGAGATAAATCAGGAGTAAAAAGTTCAAATATTCTGCTGCCCTTCCCACTGTGCACAGCTTCAACCATGTTAAATCCCTCCTAGACCAACTCCTGATTACATCTTGTGGTATTAGGACTAGAACTACGCATTTTGCATAAAGTACATCACCTGCAAACCAGAGGGCTTGTTAAGCTGAGGTGTATAACCTAGTTAGTACACTTACCAGCACAGGGAACAGCATTTTGTAGTTACAGACAGGAAGATAATGAAGAGAAATGTGCAGAGACATGAGAATGAAGATGAAACTGCTTGGCTGTAGTATACATATTTAGGATTTCAGAGCACTTGACAAACTCCAATTTAGTTATCTGACAAGTAGAAATTGAGAGAACAGATAGAAGTTAAGGCCGACATTTCTGAAACTTTTGCTTCTTTTTATGATCTCATTGCTTTTAGAGCTCACCTTTGAGTTCACACAACAGGAACCTAGACTGAAGAGCAGATTTCAGCATCCTATATACCTAGTTTTTAAAGGGACTGAGCATCATGTCGTCATTTACAGAGCAAAGGACCACTGTTGATTATCACTGAAGATCAGAATGCTCCATGAACACTTTGGAAAGATGAAGCATGGGCTTGTATCACCATCCTAGCAAAGTGCAAGCAAGGAGAGCTAGCGGTTTCCCTCTCTGTACCAGGGAGGGATTCATCTTACCCAAAATATCCAATTAACTGCATAAACTGCTGAACTTTACTCTCCCCAGAGGCAGTACAAACACAGAAGTCCAAGTGGCAATCCACTCCACATAATTTACACACCTTCAGCAGG
>NW_009953719.1:1852122-1921822 GCF_000747805.2 Chaetura pelagica | reverse complement strand
AGCAGGAGTTTATCAGCTTAGTCTAGAAGCTTAACTGATGGTTGGCAAAAGTTAGGTGGAATGGGACCTGCCTTGTACAAATCACATCTAGAGATTTAAATGGTTTGCAAAGATTAAATTGAGGAAAGAAAAATAGAATAAATGTCGGAGCAGATCAAGAAAGTTCTTACATTTACAAAGCAGTCTGGTGAGCTCAAAGATAGACAAGAGAGACAGAACCCTTGCCTTCTTCTCTGAGAGAGAGAGAAAAGGGGAAGGGGACAGACACAGCCTAAGATTCATAAAACCAAGCTGACTATACCTCTTAAAAGAGTGCTAATCTCCCTGCTCTGGGTTATATAATGTCTTTATCTACAGTGAAGCAGCCTCAGTTAGCAACCTACCATTATGATATATGTTGCTCTTAAATGTAAGAAAAATCCATTTCACTCCAAAATTAGTCATAAACTTCTGGAAGGAGTACTGTAAACAGTACTGCTGAATATGCAGCCCTCTGCATTGTTCTCTAAAGAACCATCTTTAATCTAATCATCTGGTCCCAAGATTTATGGTGCTGCTCCCAAATCCACTTAGTATTGCTAACAGATTATTTCTAAGTAACGGGGCTGTCTCTTGTTTGTTGCTATTTCAATATTTCTCAAGTAAGTGATGTTAAACCCACAGACTTCTGGATGAAAGCTCTGGTAGACTTGCTCTAGCTTTGCAAGCAAGTGTTACAGTCTCCTGAATACCCTTTTATTTTCAGTCTACATGAAAAAGCTGTGCAGCTAACTCCAGTACATTGCTCAGTAGCGACCCAGGTTTTTAAGACCCATGCATCAAGCCTCGGTCTGGTTACAGCTCACTACACGCAGAGAATTGTGTCTTGCTCCAGTTCCCACACGTAAGGGTTTGATCCTGTGAGGAGGTAGGCATGCCTTCACATGCCCTGCAGCCAAATAAAGCATGAGCTATACCTAAGGAAAGGCTCAAGCCACTTTAGTCTTCCCCTGAGTTTAAAATGCCCCGAGCGCTAGCCAACTATGGGAGAGAGAAAAAGTGAAGTATGTATGACTGACAAGCAGCAATTCCCACTCACAGAAAGATCTGTATTCATATCTGGTTAACCAAGGAAATCAAATTCACATTAAGGAGCCACTGTTCTCTAAGAAACCCAAAGGAATGGAAGGAGTTCTTGCATTAGCAGGAAGGGAAGGTTTGGGTGTCGTGCAGGAAGACAGCTCCTGACTCAGGTTCCTCACATCTCTGTTCCTCAGGGAACCATTTCTATTGAAGCATACAGTTTAGTAGGGTCAGATGCCTGCTTTGTATCAAAATAGACCAGATTAAGCAAACACGTAAGATAGAGAAGCTGATCTACTGTTAACATCAACCCACCCACATTAGCAAAGAGGTCTTCATCTTCACGTGTGGAGCCAAATGGCAAGTGGAGTATTACACAGAGAAAATTTATTCAAAAATTGCCAATATATGGCAGCAAATCTGGGATTTTAAGTTAACAGTCCTACTGCCCTTATTTTCAGAAGGCTGAACATGCATGTATGCAAAACACTTGCTACATCTGCACTGATAAATTCAAAGTGCCCAGGACTTTTCTTTAGCATCATGGCTAGGAACAGACATATTCATAGTAATGAACCCTCCACCTCTCTGTCAGCTACATGCAAACCTGTTAGTGGGAACTGCCTCTGGGACACGCTAACTCCCAAACAGAGACTAAGAGATGTTTGAGATAGTCCTATCTGTCTGACACTAAAACTGTATTAGGGACTGCTCTAAAAACTATACGGAACAAGAGGCAAATTTATAACAGCTGAGAATGTTTCCTGGCATTGTTTAATTTACTAGTAGAGTTGTGGCCTCTATAAAAAGACATGGTTAGTAATCTAAATAAAATGCACCCCACAAATTTCATGTTACAGAAGGGTTTGCAAAAAGAGATAAATACACAGCTGGAATGACACTCAAACTGGATTTGAAGGGATTGTTTTCTGCCTCTTTTTTAGCCTGAACATCCAGTGTAATTTCCTCTCAATGATTTATCCTTTGCATGAAAGATGAGATTCTGGCTAGAAGCTGGTTGTCACTGGAAATTGTACATGCTGCAGCATGCTGAAACTCTTTGACTCTTCAGTACAGATAAAGAGAAAAAGAAAAAGATGCAACTCACCTTAGCATCTTCCAGGGTATTTTTCTCCAAGATTTGAAGCCTAGATAGCTGGCCATCCATGCTGTAATAGCTACATTGTGTTTTAAATGGCTGCCCACCCTCTTCACCCAGCAGGCACGGAGCAATTAACTACCTGGGTCTTCTGTTCTCCTGGATGTATGGTTCCCAGTTTAAATTTCCACTGCTTTACTGGGATTTGGAACAAGCCCTGCAACAACAAAACCAGGAGTCTACTGTTCCTCTTATCAGGGGCAGACTTCTATGCAGTCACAGAAAAAGGGTGGAATATTTGATGATGAAAGACTTATAATTCAGTATGCAAATATTCATACAGAGGTGAGGTTTTATTAGTGGCTTCAACCACTGGGTAAGATCCAGAAAAAATCCTATTCAACAGCTCAGGCTCCTAAAGACTTCTGCTGAGGAGAGGCTCTTAAAGCACTGCTATTCCATTTTATACATGGTAAACAGTGCTAAAAATGACAGAGTCTACGTAGAACAGCACCTGGATCTCCCAATGTTCTCCACTGTGGCTCTGCTGGCTTAGCAGAGAAAGTCCGATGAATGAAGTATTGCTATTATTTTTATTCTAAAAGCCAGTTACTGATTCATCTTTCTATACGAATGTAAAATTCTGGATAAACTTGTGGACAGGTGGAAGTTTCGTGTTTTAGTAAAACTACTTTTTTTCTTACCTTTTTAGTTAAATCATCTGGAAGCTGAAGAACCCACTATTTCCATAAACATTGCCTCCTTCTGCTTTGACTAATAGCTGGAGGACAAGATTATTTTGTGCATGCATTCTTAAGAATTTATTGTGGAAAAAACACATACACACATAGACATACACATAATGTACAACTTTTATATACAAATACACCATTCAGTGGTCAGAAAAGGTACAGAAGTACCAAAAGGACCATTTGCAAGATTCAGGTCATTTTTCATTACAGCTTGACTGAGGTCAGGGTATGGCCCTGAAGTGGCCCCATACAGCATCAGCCCATGCCAACACAGATCAGTGACCTTGTACACAGCTATGTCAGACCGCAAATGAAGGACTATCACCATTTCTTTCCACCTTGAATAGCACCTGTGAAGTTGCATTGCACTCAGAGGCTAACCAGAGGCAGAAATGTAAGTCGGCAGACTCTCTCAGCTACACATCCACATGCGGACAAAAGTGTCAAGTTTTAAAAATTATTTTTATGTCTTAGTTGTAGGAAACAGAACCTAGTTTTGAAACTAATGGTATTTGGCTACAGTGCTCTGATAGTTCTGTTAACAAATTTGAAGCAGGCAAAGCTAAACTTGCAATTGTTTTCAATAAAGTCTTATATTCCTTTTTTTCCCCTCAGTCCCTTGCTCATTACAAGTTTCTTTTCTATCTGATAAATAAAATCAATTTACTATGTTTTCTTCCCTGCTTATTTATGTACATGAAACAGGCTGAGGATGAAAATATTACGCACCACCCAACTGCTGTTTTGGTTGCTGCTCCAGGGCTGGCAGGATCTGAATTGATGCTGTAACCACTGACAGAGCTCTTTTCAAACAGGTAAGATTATTTATATTAAAGTAAAATCTGTCAAGTAAGACGATCTACCCAGAGTGCTTAGATAGCACCTCCAGGAAAAGCCTCAAAAGAAAGTTACAAGAACAAGTTGTGAGAGAGAGGAAATGAATTTGGTAATTTCTGAAGTTTATATAAGACATAATTACTAGAAAACAAGCCTTAGTTAGTGGGCAGTGGCTGTAAAAGTGAATGGGGCACCAGCTGGTGAAGCATTAGCGTTAGTTTATATAGCATTGTCCTGGACTGAAGTGCAATAGGAGCAAAGCAGATGTTGCTGAAAACCTCCAGGTTCAGGAAAATTTCAGCGTTCATGTGCAGTTTCTGGATCAAAGTAACCTGTTTTTACAGAGAATTTTCCAGTGGCTTTCAGGTATTTTTATTGCAACTACTGCTTTTCTCCCAGGGTCATTTGCTAAGGATTCAAAACAACGGCTCATGGTAGATCTTCCTCCTAGTTACTGACCAGCTGGACATACTGGACAGGATCATACAAAACCTAGGCTGCAAAGCATTTTGGCTTGGCAGTAATTTTGCACACGGAGATCTTTGTGTGTGTTGGGGTTTTGTTTGTTGGGGGTTTTTTCTGTTTTGTTTTGGTTTTTTGGTTGGTTGGTTTTGAGTTTGGTTGGTTGGCTTTTTTGTTGTTGTGTTTTGGTTTTGGTTTTTAATCAACACCAGCTCAGGTTTGACTGTTCTATCTTTGTAGCAATAATAAGAAAAATGAAAATCCCTCCCTTATAGTAGTGCTCCAAAGTTTCCAGAGAGTAGAAAAATCAGGCAATGTCCGTTTATTTTGCCTTATCATTTTCCCCCCTCTGTACACAGTGTGCTAATGATCCATTTTTAAATAAATGACCTGAAAAACATCTTGGTAAGTTTATGACTAGGCCAAGCATGAATCTGTTTTCAGTAGAGAAGGGAGAAGGAAAACCAAAAGAAATAGCCACAGAAAAAATAAAGAAGTGCTGTACTATTGCAAAAAAAATAACAAACAAAGAAGGCCAAGACAAGCAGTCCTTGCTGTCCAGGCAATGAGTGAAGTATAAATAATACCTCTCACACAGAAAGAGTCTGCTGCAGAGCAAACTGAAGCAGGCGTTGAGCAAAACAAAGCTCTTAGCTGAGAACTGGAAAAAACAAACAAGCAAAAAAACTAGGTCTCTCTGCTCTTGGAAAACAACCTGCTACTGAAAAGGATGTCAGCATCAGATATTCTTCCCTTTCCCCCACTTTAAATATCTCCCAATCATTAAATATTTTGATGGTGACTTGGTTGCTTGAGTCAGCAGGATGAAAATAATTTTCACCGCTATTGCAGGAGACTCACCCCACAGAACAGTCTTAGTATCCCTAATAGTTTTTCAGTCTCCTTCACACTAACAGTTCAACACTTCTCTGCCAGCTGTGGGAAAGCCAGCTGCTGACAAGATATGTCAGCCACACATCATTCTGTGGTGCAGCTGGTTTCTGGAGTTTTGCTTGCGCCAATGGTAACACAGGATCAGCTATGAGAGATGACAGAGCAAACAGATCTTTGGCTGCAAGCACTATCTTATGCCACAGGGCACTGTATCCATGCTCAGCAGACATTTGGAGCATCATATGAAACTCCAACAGTCTTTATGCAACCATGCAGGCAGCAGTTCTCTTGCTCAGGAGCTATGGCTTCACCACAATGGAGAGGTTTTGGTATGAGGAGCAATAGCTGACTTTTGCAAAATATCAGAGATGGAACTCCAAGGAGTTGAGGGTGGAACTCCAAGGAGTTGAGTTGAATATATCAAAATATATTCAGTTGCAGAGATAATTAGAGACCTGATCAACCTGAGAAAGCAAGGGCCAAGTTCTACATTAAACTTGATTATGTTTTTCGTTTCTGACTCCCACAGGTGGGATCTATAACCCTAGTTTTGGTATCAAGGTCCTCCTTACAGAATGTCAACAGGTAGAGTCCAGTTGAAATGGACAGTTTCCAGTGTAATGGCCTCACAGCAGAAGTCACATGGGGCCCCCAGTCCCAGCACAAGAATTCTGGAGATGTCTAGTGTAAGACAGAGGAATCAGGCCAGTTCCCTCACATCCGGGTCCTTCTGCAACTCCAATCAGCACATTTAAGCTCTTGGTGGACAGAACAATCAGACTTTGCTGATAAGAAGAGCTGCTCTAGCACTGCTTCGGGCCAAGCACTTGAGTAGCTATTTATAGATGAAAGAAAAACAGCAACAGGAAAAAGGAAGGGAAAATAGAACTGCTAGAATGTGAAAGAGAGAATTGTCATTTTAAAATTATACATCTGCAAAGTGATGTCAGGAGCAAGTCACATTCTGTTCTCCAAACTTCTGACTTCATCCAGAAATTGCAAGGATGTTATAATCCACTAATCACTGGATCTTAAAAGCCCTTAGTGACTGCTGTTGCAGTGAGCCTTGCTATTGTCTTTTGATGAAGGGAACCAGCAGAAGTCCTGAATAATGGTCAAGAATCATATGGAGACAGCACTATCCTGAAGACTAGCGCCTCCAGGCACTGGCAAGGTCCCTATGAGTAATTCCCTATGAGCAAAGACTGTGTTGCTCTAAACTGAAGTAATCCGAAGCAGCCTCCCAGGTACTGATCTGGAGAGGGGATTTCTGAAGGAAGAGCTGAACTTCAGGGCACTTCGTCCAACCTCTAGTGTCACTCTGCCTCCTGCTGTTTCACCTCACCCCTCACACGTCTCTGTTAACCCCTGGGGTACGGCAGCATATTGCCTCCTGCACCCTGACCAGTGTAGCACGTTAAGGAGCCATATACCCAACATTCACCATAATATATGGAGATTAATTTAGTCTTGCAGGCATCACATTGTCATGTTAACATGCTTTGCAAAAAAACCCGCAACAAAATAGTGCAGTACTGAGATACTGATGTAAGGCTGAAACCAGCCCCTCATCCTAACCTCCTCTGCTTTAGGTTTGGAAGGGGACTCATTCACAGCCTGCCTGAGTGTCTCCATGTTTAAATCCATCTCATGGTATAGATCTTAACTGTTTGTCACCTTTTCTGAGAAAATGGGCTACTCTGACGTGGACACCCTTTAGTTTGCTCCTGTTGAGCCTCCTTTAGTTGTCAACAGCCCCGAGGGGCAAAGGGAGGGAGAGAGTGACTGTCTGTGTCTGAGGCTGGACTTCCCCAGCGCTTTCCATAATGAGATTCCCCTCCCAACCCCAGGCTTTGAGAGCTCTGAGTACAACTGGTACAGCCGCCAGCAGCTCAGAATGGAAGAAAGCACAAATCGGGTTCTTTTCCTATGCTGTTGAAGGCTTTGGCACCGGGGAAGCGGTTCTGGTGCCCCCGCATGTCCCCGTCCCAGCGGTGCGTGTGGCTCTGGGGCTCAGCCGAGGGCATCGCCCGCGGCGGTGCCAGGGGGGCCGGGACCCCCGGGGCCGTGCGGGTGCCGGGGCCGCCTCCTCCTTCCTGCAGGGAGATTCTGCCGCTGGTTCCGCTAGATGGCATCTCCGGCCTGTCATCGCCTCCGCCTCCCGACGCGTTACCTAACCCTCCTGGATTTACACGGCTCGTTCTAGCATTTAGCATTTCAAGACGGGCAAATATTTCGTTGGCCCGCATCAATTTCTGCCTCGGGATAACACGCAGAAGAACCACAGACTAGTATTATTACAGCGTCTTCCTTTCAAACATCCCTTCCAAAGCACTGGTGTTGCCATAAATTGTCTCCTGGTGACAGAATTTGTTCTCTCAGTACTTCAGCACATTTATTTTCAGGTCTGCTTGCTGATTAGGGCAATCTTTTCAATGCTGATAGCAAATGTCTGAGATTTGTCATACTTACAGAATCATAGAATGGTTAAGGTTGGAAGGGACCTTAAAGATCATCAGATTCCAACCCTGCTGCGATGAACAGGGACACCTCACACTAAACCAGGCTGCACAAAACCTCATCCGGCCTGGCCCTGAACAGCTCCAGAGAGGAAGCATCAACAACCTCCCTGAGCAACCTAATCCAGCATCATGGTGAATAATTTCTTCCTGATTTCTAATCTAAACCTACCTTCTTTCAGTTTAAAGACATTACCCCTTGTCCTATCACTACCCTCTCTGATGAAAAGCCCCTCCCCAGCTTTCCTGTAGCCCCTTCAAGTACTGGAAGGCTTCTCTAAGGTCTTCCTGGAGCCTTCTCTTCTCCAGGGTGAACAGCACCAATTCTGCCAGCCTGTCTTCATAGCAGAAGTGCTCCAGCCCTCTGATCATCTTTGAGGCCCTTCTTCGGACCCTCTCCCACAGCTTTATGTCTTTTCTGTGCTGAGGGTACCAGAGCTGTACACAGTATTCCAGGTGGGGTCTGACCAGAGCAGAGCAGAGGGGCAGAGGCACCTCCCTGGGCCTGCTGGCCACACTTCTTTTGATGCAGCCCAGGATGGGGTTGGCTCTCTGGGCTCCAGAACACACTGGTGGCTCATGTTGAGCTTCTCATCAACTGCCACCCCCAAGTCCTTCTCCTCAGGACTGATCTCCAGGCATTCTCCCCCCAGCCTGTGTTTGTGCCTGGGGTTGTGCCAAACCAGGTGCAGGACCTTGCACTTGGCCTTGCTGAACTTCATGAGGTTGGCACTGGCCCACCTCTCCAGCCTGTCAAGGTCCCTCTGAATGGCCTCCCTTCCCTCTTGGGTGTCAACCACACCACACAGCTTGGTATCATCACAAACATGCTGAGGATACACTCAGTCCCACTGTCCATGTCTCCAACAAAGATGGGGTTTAGGGGCTAAGTTGTCAGGTCAAGTGGTAGCAAAACAAGGTATTTCTTGACACTGCAAAATTCCATCAGTGAATTGCATTATAACATGTGCACGCTATATAGTTTCAGCTCTGTCTAGTTTTATGAACAAAGTATCAGCTGTTACAGACCTCTTTAAGTCTTCTGCCCTATGGTGGCTTCAGAACCTGTGTTGTCTGAAACTTGTAATAAATGCTCAAACTGATGAGTCTCAAGGAACAAGGGTAGCTGACTGAAACTAGATCTGCAACAACTGGTCTGTTTGCTGCATCAGGAGGGTTAAGCAGCTTTCCCTTGGTTAACTGGCTTTGTCAAAGTACCTGCAGCTCTTCTGTGACTGACAGACCACGCTATCCTGAAGTCAAAGAAATAAGTTTTCATGATGTCTCTTAATGACACCAATGCACAATGTACCTGACCCTCTCTTCCAGCACCTTATTTATGTCCTTTGTGTACCAGGGCAGTATACCTAGGCTAGCAGAAGAGAAGCTGGTCCAAAGAAACTTGAAATAGATTCATTAAAAGTAACTGTCAAAGTAGGACAACACAGAGAGAAACAGAGCCCCAGTGCTGTCCCATAGAACTGTTCTTCAATAGCAGCCCTTCTTAGCATAGTCATGGGGTTCTGATGTTAAAGTAATGTTTATATATATATACATATATATATATGTATGTATATACATACATGTAACTATCCCACCCTATTCAATGTATTTTGGTGCAGGCCCTAAATTATTTGTCTTAGTTCCCTGCCTAGAACTTTGTAAGTGGGAGGAGAAAATTTCTGAACTTTTTTTAGGCAGATGCAGCAGAAGAAACAACAGGCATAAGCCCACTGGATGATGAAAGACAGACAGATTGTGCACAGGGAATGAATCTGTTTCTGCAGCACTTTTCTAGAATTGCTGTAGCTGCTGTAATTGGGAAAATGTGTCAGAGATCAGATTAGGTTTGTTCCCAATGGAAGATACCACTAAGGTGGTTATGGTGATTACATATGTCACACCCATTGAGATTCACATTATTTGTACAATATTTGAGTAAGTTAGACTCAGATAGACCAATTGTCCCTACATAAACTGAATACAAGGAATAGTGCAAATGCTGTAAGAATATTAATGAAACAAGAGTTTAAGATGTAACTTTCTCCATGACCATTGCATGGCTGAAGGGTTGAAGAAGCAATATAGATGCAAGAATATAAAACTGTGGTTGTGGTTATGGGCAGGCAAAGGTTATAAACTATTCAACTGAAATACTGGATAAATATAATTTGATATAATGGTATTTCCAGAGATTAAAGGATTATGTAGTATGCAAGAACTCTGTACCCTCAGCACTCTTGTTTTTGCAGATCTAAATGAGTGTGATAACAAAATTATTATAATAAGGAACAAATTCTATCCAAACCTCAGATGCCAGCAGACAGCCTAATGAAGCACTAGATGTGAGTTTCTGCAACATCAGGATGGAATCCTCAGGGCCTATGTTTAAGTTTCTAACGTGCCTCTGTCAGATCCTATCCCCTCTGGCATCTCTTCACACATATCCGTGCTGTGGTTTCCACAAGCACGTGGGATGTCCAGCACATCTCAGGCCCTAAATATGAGCTTCACCTGCATGCCACCTCTCATACAAGTGTCGGTGTCCTCCTGCAATTTCCTCAGACACAAAGCACCTGCACTTTTAAGTGCAGAAGGGATAAAGCTCACACAGCAACAAGTCATTTTCCAATTGCAATCTCAAGGCCACAACAGGTATGGAGCATGTTAATGTTCCTTTCCACAGGCTTGCATCCCTGGGAGGGAAGGGGTGGTGGGGGGAGATCATTCTGGCAGCTTAGTGTCAAAAATTTTCATCGCTTTTACTGCCTCCAGCAGGTAACCAATGGACTAGATATGAGGATAAAAATGAATCCATTGAGTTTAAAACCTCAAGGAGCTATCTGAACTTTAAATCCTGGCAACTCTACTCTGTGCTAGTGTATCACTAACATCATTGCTTAAAGCATTTTTGCTTCAAAAAACCCACTTCCTTCTGTGTGCATCTCCATTGTGACGGTAATGCTTTAATACAGTTAAAAGCATAAGCACTTCTTCATATGCATATTTGTTCTAAATAAACAATATGTTAGGAGATATCAGGTATGTTCTTTTGTGAGAAAAAAATTGTCCTAAGCCCATTGTATTTGATTTTACTTTTTTACTTGGGTAGTAAATTCCTTAGAAAAATTAGTAGTATAATGAAGGAAAATGTCATCATTTGTCTGAAAGTGACATGGAGTGAAACACTTAAAAATAGCATTATTCCCCAAAGTAATATATTATTTTGACCCAAAGATAAATAAAAACTACTACAAATCCAGCATTGTACTAGTCACAAAAATCTGTGTGCTCAGAATTTAAACCTTTTCCATTCCTTCTAGACATTTGCCAGCTGGAAACCACTGCAGATGGACCAAGAAACAGATAAATCAGAAAAGACAAAACAGCACCTGGGGAGCCTGAAACTCTTAACTCTTAGCACAACACTGCTGCTCCCCTGGAACAATTCCCCAGATAAGCAAGGTCTGTATGCAGAATGCTGTGGGATGATTCGTGTGGCCTGCTATGCCCAAGCAAGCTGCAAAACAGAGGTGGTACTTTTTACAGTGAATTCATGACTGCAGTTAGACAAGGAAGTTCTGAACAAATAATAATAAGAAAGTAAGTAATAAGAAGTAAGAGCACTTCACAACTCCCCTGCTTTGTCTTCTCTTTTCAGTGCAGTAGGCTTTGTGCTTTCACCGTTTTCTTTCTTCTTTTGATCACAACCTAGATGAAATAATTAACCTCTTTGTGGGAAAGCATATATAGGATTTTTATGTCCTGTCACTAGCAACACATGTTGTCAAAGTTAAAACACATTGTGTGGAAACTTTCGTATTTGGTGAAGTCCATGGCCTTCTTCCTGTGAATTCATAGGATCACCCTTGATTTCTTCAACATGCCAGAGTTCTATATGTCTGATGTTAGAGGTGATTTCTAAGGATAATGCCTTGGAAAACTCTTGTGGTTTTCTTTGGTTTGTTTTTTTTTTGGTTTTTTTTTCTGTTTTTTTTTTGTTTGTTTATTTTATTTTGGGGGGTTTTTTTTTCCCTTTTTTTTTTTTTTTTTTTTAATCTGGGATACATTAAAAGAAACATGGCCAGCAGGTAAGGGGAGGTGATTCTCCCCCTCTACTCTGGTGAGACCCCGCCCGGAATACTGCGGCCAGTTCTGGGGCCCCCAGCATCAGAAGGACATAGAGCTGTTGGAGCAGGTCTGGAGAAATGCTACAAATAGAAACAGAGTGCTGGAACATTTCCCCTATGAAGACAGGCTGAGAGAGTTAGAGTTGTTCAGCCTGGAGAAGATAAGGCTTCAGGGAGACCTCATAGCAGCCTTCCAGTATCCATAGGGGCTACAGGAAAGCTGAGGAGGGGCTTTTACAAGGTTGTGTAGTGATAGGACATGGGGTAATGGGGTAAACTGGGAGAGAGTAGATTTAGGTTAGACATTAGGAAGAAATTCTTCATGGTGAGTCTGGTGGGACACTGGCACAGGTTGCCTAGGGAAGCTGTGGAGGCCCCCTCCTGGAAGTGTTCAAGGCCAGATTGGACAGGCCTTTGAGCAACATGATCTAGTGGGAGGTGCCCCTGCCCACACAGGGAGGTTGGAACTACATGATCCTTAAGGTCCCTTCCAACCCAAATCATTCTATGATTCTGTGTTTCCTTTCAACATGTGGCTTCATGAGGAGAAGCAGTCACCATTCCTGGTGCAAGACACATAGAGAACACTTGTACCACAGAAAGTCATACTCAGCTTTGTCATGTTCCACCACTTCATATTGTGACCAGTCCTCTGATTTTGTCGATTATACTGCAGCTATAGACAAAAAGCAAGTAACTTCAGACTGTCTGGAACATCTTGATTCCACAGGAATTCCACTGCTTGAATTTCTTCCCTCTGTTTACTTCCACATTCTGGAATTAGAGCTACATACCTATACAGAAAAGAATAAAAAAGAATAAAAGAGATATTACAATTTTCTCACTCAAATTTCTGCCCAGTGGCAAATCCCACATTGCAATAGAGACAATAGTGGGAGTCTCAAGAACTGTAGCACTCATATATGGTGGGGTTTTTTATTCATAACATCTCACTGAGCTTCCCAAGAAGGTAAATTTAATACTCAGTATTTTATATGTATGGACGAGAAATAATTTTCCAAGAGCACAGAGCAAGTAAACAGTAAAACTAGATACCCAATGTCATGACATTTCCCACCAACTCAGTCCTGACAGTGTATTGTGCTTCCACAGAGATCCCATTGAGCTCTAAACACCTTCAGAGTCCAAAGATGCCTCAGGATGGTTTTTATAAATTATCACTGCATGAACATTTTCTTTCTGACAAAAGGTTTTTGGTCACTCAGTTACTCTTTAGTGCTTCATCCTTTGTCTCCGTTTCTTCACAGTTCTGTTTCTAATTTCTATCACAGGGGCTATGTTTTGTATCAGTATGCCATCCACTGGGAATTTATCCACAGATTGTATAATTTATAATTCACAAATCAAGTCTTTGGACTCTTCCTAGAAGTGAGGGAGCTGAGCGAGGTCCCACACAGCAGGTGGAAAGAGTTGTTTGGCACACAATGTTGCTGCAGCCACCTCATCTGCTATGAGCAGACCCCATCAGATGAGCTGAATGACCCATGGTGACTCCAAGGCATCCCTGGGGGCCTGGCAGTCTGGCCCGCATGGCAGAGAAACAAACAGTAGCAAGTAAGAGGTGATCACACCCATAAGCATTTTTGATTCTGTCATCTATCTAATCTGCAGGAAGCTGGTGTTTCCCACCACTCAGAGCTGAAGCTCAGTCCTGACACAGGAGAGAAATGTGCCTTTATAATCAGTTACTTCCCTTGCACTCTCTTGGTTTGCTGCTGCGCTGCCAAGATGCTGAATTGCTTTAACCAGATGCATAACAGAGACTATGGACATCCTCCCAGAGCACTCTGGGCTTGTCCTGCCCTAGAGCAATCACCTACAATCACAGCAGTCAGACACTTTAGAAGAAGAACTGGGAGTACATGGCTTTTTCTTGGCAGTTTGTTAGGTGAATAAGGGAGTAGACATGGAGGAGAGAGCAGAACTGCACAGCCCAGAAGAAGCAGCAGAGGAAGAGAAGCTACACTCCTGTCGTTTTCCTGGGCAGAAATTTTAGAGGTTAGAAGAGTAAAGGAACATGAGCTCTCAATTAAAAGCCAGTTCAAGGTGTTTGCAACTGCAACAAATCTCTGCTAGCAAGTGAGGGAGTAGCAGAAGCTCTCAGAGGATATCTGAACACAGTATGAATCAGGATGGTCTTGCTGGCTTCTGTCCAGGCTGCATCACCTCACAATCTATCTTCAAAATGGGGCCCACAGAACTGAGACTGTGTACCAAACTGGGGCCTAGTAACATTGTTTCCACCCTTTCACCTGCGCCTCAGTGTGGCCACTTAAGGTGGAATTACAGCAGGAACAATCGTATCAGAAAGCAACTAGTTTTTCCTTTGGATTTACGCTGGAAGGTGTAAAGAAAGCTGGTTCAGGAAGATTATTGTAGGCCTTCACTGCTCACAACATCATTCTTTTTCTCATTTGTTCCTCAGCTACCACAGTCTCCTTCCTGTCTTCTTTTCTCATGACCCTTAGAGAAACTCCATCTCTCCCCTGCAATGAATTTGATATTACTTGGGACAGATCTATGAATCCTGCAGACAAGCCTGCTGTTTCCCTCCACTTTCTCATTTTATCTAACATCATAGCTGCTCTAAAAGGTGATCCTTAGCTAAACTGTGAGCAATTCTGAGCCTCAGGTTGCCAATCTGGGATCAGAACTGCCCATCCAGATATGTGGTCGGAAAAGCACAGGATTTGCTGTCACATTTTCACTGTCATGCAGACCTTAACAACTCAAGTTGCTACCTTAAAATCCTAGTTTAGCAAATAATAAACAAAAATAACAAAATTAATTAGCAAGGGTATATTTGAAGTTGGGTCCTGGGATGTTGAGATTATTTCTACATTATTTTATTTCCAAAGAAGTCTTGACAGCAATTAAGTATGGAATGAAAGAAAAAATAATAATCAGGAGTAGTTTACAGAAGGGAATTCTTCTGTCTCACACACATGGCTTTGTTATGAGCACTTTGTTATGAGCACTTTGTTGTGTGCTCTGTTAAAAATCAAATTTGATCCCAATATTAACGTAGTAAAATAAATATTTACATGACAACTCCAGAGGGGTGTAACCATATAAAAACTCTGAGAACAGGAGTTGTAGGGGATTAAGTTTCTTCCTTGTTTGACAGATAGGAATTGCTTTGGCAAGAGGAGTCTGACAGACTTGGTATAGCTTCTGGGGACGAAAGAGGGGAAATCCTAACAACTGGGAAAGGAGTCCAAACTTAATTACACAAGGACAGTGCAAAGGTATTTAATTTCAGAACTATCACCTGCTGTGGTTGTTGACCTTATCCAGCTGCTGGCCACCCATCCAGATGCTCTTCCACTCCCTCTCCTTCTTCTTTGCCCCTGGTGCTGTAGGATTGCTCCCCACACGTTTGTTGGGGTTTTGTTTGTTTGTTGGTTGGTGTTGTGTTTTTTTTTTCCTTACTCCTTTCTCTCACAACTGCCATACTGTTTTTTAAATCTTTCTTAAAGATATTTTCGCAGAGGTGCCACCAGCTTCGCTGCTGGGCTCTGCTTTGGCCAGTGGTGGGCCCACTTTGTAGCCACCTGGAACTGCCTGTGTCTGGCACAGGGCAGCCCCAGTCTTTTTGCACAGAGGCCACCCCTGCAGCACCCCTCACTTCCAAAACATTAGACTCTGCAGATCTTGGAGACATTCTAATAGGTTTCCAATATTGGCTGTGATGGATCTGTTTTTTTCTACCTGTGTCTTGTATCATATCTCTCTCAAAGTCCCCTTCTGGAGAAAGAAATATTTTACCTCCAGGTGTCTGCTAACCAAAGCTCAAAAGTACCTATCCCACCACCCCTGCCCAGTACCAGGGTGCAGTACATCACCCTCCAGCAGCTAACCAAGAAACAACTTCAATGTTAACCTGATGAATATCTGGATTCCTGTGCTTTGCATAGTCCATGTGTGTGCACTTGTGCCCATTCACACATTGTATTCAAGAAAGCCTAGGGTCTCCTAGGGGAGATAACCCCTGTAACTGGGGGTTACTCTGTGATATGAAATGGAACAGATTGCTGGAGATAGCAGCCACTCTCCAAGTCTAACCGTGTGAGAGATACTGTAGTGAAATTTGTGCTCAGATTGCTGATTTACAACCTGATCCCATGTTCCAGTAAAATGAATCTTGAGTTCATTTTAAGGGCAACTAACCTCATCAAGCAAGCAATGTACAATAAAGCAAAAAGATGAAAGGCAATCAAAACTCATTTGTTCTCATGCTCAGCAATCTTTTTCTGACTTACTGAGATATATTGACCCAACTTGTAAATGAACATGGGCAAGTCCCTTACACCGCACAACCTACTATAGACAGATAATTGATCAGACAATCAGGGATGGTTAGCCAGATTTCTTATGAGCATGTTACTCTTCAGATATGAAAATAAAAAAAAACATGCAACATGAAACAAAGAGCTACAATCATGTCTGTTTTTTGGCAAAAAATATGTCCAGATGAATGTGCTTGGAGAAGGGGACCTGTCTGTGGAACACATGGGATTTCGCACCCTCCCTGGTGTTAAGCAGCCTTTTCCAGTGCAGCAGAATCCAAGACCTGCCTCTGTCTGAAGAGCAGAGTGGGACCAGAATGGTGGAACTTGTCCAAAGACCACCCAGCATCTTGGCTGGGTTAGGTAAAGCTTGTAGCCTTTGCTGGTAGGTTCTCTCCTGGCAATCCCTCCTGTGCTCTCACTCCTGTGCTTAGAAAGGGGGAAAGTTGGATGCGGTTACATTATTATTGAACTCCCATTTCAATCAGGTGTGTTTTTCTGTTAGTATTTTATAAATTACCAGGATTTAAGCCAGATAACTCTGAAATAACTCATGAACTAAATTCTCACAGTGGACCAGAAGGCTTGGATTTAATATTAAAGTTCTTAGGAGGAAATGAGGTGATTCCCTAGACAACAAATCTGGATTTCAACCCCTTTAGTATGTTCAGGATTACAATTGCTTTCTTACTTTTTATATCTGGCAAGTGCCAAGAAAAAGAAAGAACTAATTTTGAAAGGAGAGAGAACTTTGCAGAACTATGTAAAGAAATATGCATAATCATCTAAAAACTGACACAAATAAATTGTATTGCAGGCTTCCACGATTGTTATCTTTCATTGGCCCTCTTTCAAATTTTCCAGATTTCCTAGTGGAGAGTGTTTTTTTCTTCTCCCATTTTCTGTAGAAAAAAAAAAAATGAAGTCAAAAAATCCTAGCAATACTTGAGTAAAAGAAAACTCAAAAATCAAGCTAGAAACCTTCTGCTCTTCCACAAGCCCCAGACTAAAACTCCTGTAATTGCTGCTGTGGGAAATAAAACAGGTTATTCAAATGCAGCTTGTTTTCTGTATAGAGATGACCTGTTTTCTAAAAAGGCTGGACCCAGTCTCTCCTGTTACCCTGGAAAGCTTATTATTCCTGAAAATCTAAAGATAAGGCCACAAATGGGAAGCTTGACACAGAAATGTCAGAAAAGAGAATTAAAAATTCAGTATTTTAACTGACAACAAATACAAGGGGGTGGGGAGAAGGAAGAAACATAAATGCTTGTCTGTCAATATTTTAAAGCAGGATTTAAACAGCAGCTGAGAAAGGAGATGTTACAATCAGCGTTGTCCTAAAACTCAGTGCATCTTCAACCCACACAGAGGGAAAGTCCCAATTAATGTGAAATGAAAACTGAGCCCTTCAAACCTGCAACTGACAGAGTTCCCAGGTAATGCTTGACTTCTCATAGTGCTAAGCCAGCTCAGATCTCGCTCCAGGGCGATCCATTGCATGCTGGTAGGATAAAGGGAACCAGAGCTCTTGAGCCATTAAGAAGTAGCTCTAGTAACACTTCCAGCTTCAGGCCTAGGAAATACTCCTGCACAAATGTGTCTCAAAAAATAAGCTATCCTATCCATCTTATAGTATCTCACCTAACTGTGACTTAAATAATCTAGATTTCTTGTCTGTTCATTAGCAAGACAGAAATACCTTTGGAGAGAGATGCATTTAATGTTTTTCATTTAAAAATGGGAGGAAATCTCATTAGAAATGCCTCTTTTTCTCTCCAGGAAGAAACTCAGATAATTGCTTATATGAGACACCTACCTTGCAATTAGGCAAGATAAATCCCACTGACAATTATGATCTTAGGAAGACTCACAGAAAATCTCCTTTTCTCTTCTGGGATCCCCAGGTGTAATTAAAATAATTCCTTGTGGTTGTGGGAACAAACTCTTCATCCTAGAAAGAAAAGCCGCTTAAGAGACGCCGCTTATGAATGTTTGTGTACCACTCACATACCATGGCCAAATCAGTTAAGTACCTAAGCCCGGGCACTGACAATGCAGATTTTCTTTAAGGACTTGTTTAAACAAGAGCAACACTGTGAAATCAAATATGGGTTGAAGAGCAGAAGCTAGATACAGAAACTATTTACATATACACAGCTCTTCAGTATTCCTACATGTTCAAACATTTAAAAGATGGTCGTATTTTAAGTCCTAATATCTTGCATACCCTAGGGACTATGAAGACATTTTCTACCAGTTCTCAGGAAAAAAACATGTGAAGGTACTTGAGTCAATTTCAAACTTAATTGTTGTTCACTTAGCCCAGTATTCAGCTGAAAAGTCTCAGCTTCTTAGCACAGCTGGAGGGAAGGCTGGAAGTAGTTGAAGACTATAGTTACACTCCTGCTGACCTTAGGGCAGCTGGACTGTGAGTTGTTTCCATCAGTGTGATAGTTACTTGCCAACTTCCAAGACCCTTTTCTGAAGGGACTGGATTTTGTAGCTGTGAGACTTGTTTTGTGTCATGAAAGTGGTGTAATGAAGCAAGGTGATATCACAGTGCTGACCCAGAGTTTCTATGGAAGTTGGGTGCAAAGAGTTATGACTCCCCTGTGGAAGAACAGCACTTTACACAGCACAGCAAGCAGATAACACGCAAAGGCAGCTTTTGTTGAAAAACTACAAGCCACTGTGTCAAGAAGCAATGGCAGAAAGAGGGAGAGAGGTCTTCTCTTACATTGCTCATCACAAGACCTGTATATGAAAGACTGACTTTTTCCCTTTAAGGCTGAGCACCTTAACAGGCCAACACTGTTAACCACTTCACAGCTGGCAGCACATTAAGATGACTGAAGTCTTTGTCAAAGGTGGAATTCATCTCGGCAGCTAAAGCATCCTGAGGAAAGAGCTGTACTAAACTGGCTCCTGCTGCAGTCAGTCTGGGAGGATCAACAGCAGAGATGCATACTGGTGCCACAGGCAAAAAGAAACCTGAATTATTTCCCATTAGAATCAAGCTGTTACAAAAGACAGAGGGTCTAGGGGAGAGGAGATGCCAAATTCAATGAATATGGCAGATTTTCCATGAACTCTGGTTTGTCCATTTGAAATTTTACTCCCTTTTTTTTAGCCAAGGGAAGTGGGACACAGCTTAGTTTTATATAACAGATAGATAGGTGTGTATACAGATAAAGACATGTGTCAAGTATGGAGGATGAGACAAAAATTTACTCCTTTTTACCTGCTTCATTTAATCCTGGTCCAGGAGCAACCAAGAAGGAGAAAACACCATGTTCTCCTGCAATAGAGATGAGCAGAACCAAGACCAGAGTGCTCTTTCAGACTGAAAGCTAGAGGGAAAGTGAATGTTTTCTCTGAAGTATCTGCATTGCCAGCACTAGAAAATGCTCAGGATTTCATAAAGTCACTGTGGGGATAATTTGGCCAAAGACGGCACTTGAAAGAAAAATCACCCTGAATTAGACGCTGTCCTGAACTCTCAGACTAGCTTGTTCCCAGGAAGCTGATAGATAAGCTGAACATTAGAGCAAAAGTAATAAAGGAAAGGTGAAGCTGAGTCTCTAACAGAGGGTTTGAACATGGGCTGTATGACACAGCCACAAAACAGGGATTAGGCAGGGCTTAAGAAATCCATGAACTTGATGCTCTGTGTCTGCACAACTGCAAATTTCTCCCGAAGCAGACTGGAGTTCGTAGAGGAGATAGTGTCCTGCCAAAGAAAGCACATTCAAGTGCTGCAGTAATTCAGCATTTCATATACACTCTCAAATAATTTTGTATGCCTACTAGCTGTGTTTAAACCATGGAAATAAAGCAACATATGTTACCAAGTTGATAACAAGAGTGATCTGATTTCCCTTGTGTGACCTAGTGTTCAGCTTTTATAGATGTTTAGTTGTACATAAATGGATTTAACAAATACAGTTCTTGTGCTGACAACCCTCTTAAATGAGTACAGAAGTTTGAGTATCTGTGTAACTACTGCTGTCAGCTACAGCTACACAACTGCATTCACCTCCCCAGAGCTGCACTGTTTTCCCTGTATTTGTATAAAACATATAGTTATATGTAGCAACAGGAAACATTAACGATTTATAAAGAACTATCATTAGGGTGTACCTGAACTTAGTAGGCTAAAATAGCTGCAGTGAACATTCAATGATAACTTGTATATTTAGAAGTGTAAAGGCTACACCAGTGTTTCATTTCTATTGCATTCAAATAATATTTTCTTCCCACCATCTTCAGTACTGAGTTTGTCTATTCCTTCTCCAACTTTTCTACATCATTCTGTGCTGTCTGAGTAGCTCCTGGTCTCCACTGAAATAACTTTTAGAGTTTTTTCATTCTTCCTTATGTCTAGGTACTTCAGAAAGCCATGGAAATTTCTTTTATTCATGAAGAGGGATGGGAAGGCCTAAAAACAACAATTAAACCAAATCCAAACCTACAGTTTCTCAACAGGCAGGAAGCAAAGCCAGAAAACAGAGTCTAGAGAGCAGAGGAGGCCCCAGTCTTACAGTAGCACCTGTTCAGTCGTGCTACCTGTCTGAGAAAATCAGTCAAACCCTCAATTATGACATGTAAATATACATGTTGTGCAGCACTTATGTAGTTGACTTTTGAAGTATCAGCCATCTGTTCTAAATGTTAATAACACCTTCCTGCAGGTTACTTTAGCTTATTTTGCTGTTTTGAAATTTTATTTGTCCTAAACTTCAGAGTGTTTACTTGCATTGTCCATATTCTTTATGCTTTTTAAACACCCTTCTACTTTGTTTACAATACTCTTTCTTTTGGAGAAGTATGTTGCTTTCCTGTACTGCTATATTCTACTGTGGCATGCTACTCAATCTTTATTTAAAGAAAATAAGGTATGGATGTTGATGCAGTTATGTGTCTGCTAAGGAGGTATTTAATTAGAGTAAAAAACAAGACAAGATCAGCTGGGAATCATGATATATCACACAAACTACTTCTTCAGGGATATTTCTATGTTTGATATGGTATCAAGCAACTGGGCTATTACACCAGACGGACAGATGGGCTTTCCTGATAAAATATACATAGATCTTAAGTATATACCTAAATCCATGTTCTTCAGTCATCCTCATGACCTTCATGTTTTCACTCTGATGTTAGTCAGAAGAAAATCCATGGCTTTTTCAAGCCAAGCTGCACAGCTGTGGGGAGGTCTGGAGTGGAGCACAGCTCACAACAGAGTCCATAAAAACAGTGTAGTTGTAGATGTCTTGAGTTATAGAGGTTTCAGGAATTAAACCCAAACTTGCCCAAAGGCAGTATAAGTGTAGCCCCAGTGGACTATATAGGACATGTATCAAAGATAATTCTGACAAACACATAAAGCCAGAAACCACTTTATTCTGGCAAACCAAGTGCCTCTCTCTCCCTCGATCTCTTTAAACTCCCTCCGCTCAGGTTTGAACAGCTAGGTGAGAAGGAGGGACAGCACACATGTGCTGGCACTATCCAGAATGGGTAAGCTCTCCCTGGGGAAGCAGAGCCAGCTGAGCTCAGGTTAGAGCAATCCCCAGGCTGCTGCAACCAGGCACTAATCTTTCATAATTGGCTTCCTGGCAACTCCAGCCACAGAAGACTTCGGCTGCAGCAGAGACTCTGACCCCAACTGCCCTATAATTCCCAAAGTATTTCTGCATCTGAAAACTTTCAGGTCTCATTTTTCACCATTAACCTTTTCTTGCCAAAGGAATTGCTGGTCAGGTCCAAGGGAAGTGTGATTTCATACCCAAAAGCTGCTATTTCTTTAAAATAATACTAGAAAGGAAACCTATAATCTGTTGTGATCTGTGAAATTCACACCACCTATACTGTGATGGAGTCAGCCATGAGAAAACAACCCAACAAAATCTGAAGGTTGATGGAACCTGTGAATACCGCTTTTTTTTCCTGGTGGTGAGACAGAGAAGCCTGAGACAGAGCTAGCAGTAGACCTTGCAAGAGACTTTAAGAGATGAAAATGAACTAGTTCCAGCCTCTATGACAAATAATATCTATGCTCAGTAAAAGTTTCAGATAAATGGAGGAATGAAAGCAAAACAAATATTGCAGCAACATGTCCTCTTCTTTCCTCAGTAAGGGATGCCTAGCATTTTTCTGCCAAGCCCACAGGCTCCTCAGCAGCATCCAGTGTGGTTCTCCTTGCTAATTCATGTGGACAAACAATGATTATTGACAATTAGCATCTCTCTTGATGAAGCCAAATTAAGTGCTGTGAAAAACCTAAAAGCTGTACTAAAAAAAACAAAACAAAAAAAAAAAAAACCCCAACAAAAACAAACAAGGAAGAAGGGAAAGAAAGTGCACACTGGCTAAGCTAGCATGCATGTCATTTAGACATTTTGTAATTGAAAAGCTACCTGGGCTTTGCTTTCTGACTTACTCAACAAAACCTTATTAAATGAGGCTCCAGGTGAAATACAGTAGTGATTAACACAGTATCCCACTGTGATAAAGCACAGTACTGTAGGGAGGTAGGAAATTAGTAGGTAGCAGAGACATTCACAAGAGTAAAATGCAAGTTCAAAATAGGATTTCTGATTCATAGGCACAGTGCTCCAAAGGAAACAGATACAGTCATTATCTGTACTGGTTTGAACTTTGGCTGCTTTACAGTCCTCTACCATCTGGGGAAAGGGAAGTCACAAGGTAGTACAGATGTATTGCCAGTACTTCTGTACTACATTCATCACTGTGGTTTCTGAGCAGCTTTCTAATGCTAGATCAAATGTTAGGAAGAAATGTGCAGAGAGGAAGGAAGAGCAAAGGGAGTTAGTTTGCTTGCCAGCAAAGAGCACAGTGGCACTCAGCCCCAGAACTCAACACTTCTTGGTGGTTTCACCAGTTGGGGTCCACTTGCAAGGTCACAAATCCTGAAAAGCAGGAAGGACACTGGCAGAAGGAAGGTACACACACATTCATGCATTAGGAGGAGGACATGGCAAACATCTGAAGCCAGATGACTGGTTCCTTCCAAGGCAGTTTCTTTAATTGCAGGTCCTGCTAGGGGGTACAAGCATACAGGTACTCAGCAGGGCCACGGCTTCCCCTTGTTCTGGGGGTGGTAGTTAAAACAGGTCTCCCTGCTGTCCTGGGATCTGCAGAGGAGCAATAGCCCCTACACTAGAAATGTGCTAGCTGGCAACACCACAGCAGAGAATCAGGAGATTATTCCCAAAATATTAGAGATCAGCATTTGACACCATGCTTGTGGCCAGAAAGCTCTGCGAGATGCTGTTCCTGCCTTCGGTTTAGGATTTCATCTGCAAATCTTCTCTAGGGCTTTGTGATTTTGTCTTACTTGATCAGAGCTGACCATCTGTTAAAGAAAAGTGTGGGGTGACCCTCCTGCTGAGTCATGAGGTTCAGACTGGACTCCCTTGCTTTCTGAACTCCTTCTCAGAGAGGAGCCTGGGTACAGCTGGATCCAGTCTTAAAAGAAAAGTTTGGACCCTGCGTTCTGTCAGAGTCTGTTTATTGCAGCTTAAACTGGGTACCTCCAAAGAGGAACCCCACCCATACTTTACCTGTGCCTTTTAAGACCTCACAATCTGACCACATGCTTGATCATGTAATATGCATGTGACTGTTCATTCATTTACCTTCCATAATGTTTACATTTTCCCTTCATGATTGGTTCCACCCTCCTCTGTCCAAGGGTCTGTGCAAGGGTCTCTGTTCACCATCAGTCACTTTTTGCCAGGACTATTTCTCTAAGTTCCCCTCCAGTTACTTCTTGTTGGGATAATTCTTCAACAGTCCAGTTTATCAAACCTAAGTTTCAATTAATCCATCTTACTAACATGTAAAATAATTTTGAGTAATCATCTCATTGTCTGCATCTGGTTTCATTGTTGTTCCAGGTAGTCACAGTAAAAGTTGGATTAAGGTTTCCTCGCGAGAGTTCAACTGAAGCTTCATTACTTTTTTCAGCCTAAGGCCTTATCACTTCAGCTACCCATGCTAAATTAAGTCACTTTTGTCAAGCAGTTTTCAGTTTGCACAATTCTTAAACATTTATACAATTTATTCCAATACTCCTTGGATCAATCTACTAATCCCAATGTTCCTGTAGTGAATCTATCTCTACTTTCAAAACTGTCTCAGCAGCCCACAGAGGACAAAACTTAACTCACCTCCAGAGTGCAGTCTAGGCACCAGGCAGAGTGAGAAAAGACATCCAGAAACTCAGGACATGAAGACTGGAGCTAGCAGCAAAGAAGCTGTAAGGAACTGTTCCACATTCGCAAAACCAACTGCATCCTGTAAGGGCTTAACTACCTTCAGCACTGGTCCATGCCAGCCAGGAGTGCTCATTCATTCAGCAGCTGCATCTCAACTGAATTAGTAAACTAACAGATGACAGTTTGAAGTGGAGCTTGAGCCTTATCAATCATCATAGAGCTGTAATTTCCAGAATTACCAGCGGAATAGGGGTTTGGAACAAGATTACCAATCATATGCAGACTGGTGACTGAATCTGTTCTGAAATCTTTCTTCTCCTGCAGGGAACAGCTCACGAGATTCAGCTGGGCAAGTCTTGGCTTGGCTATTCCTTGTGCATGTATATGCATGGTTCAGACATACCAGCAGGTGAGGAGCCTTGCTGGGCTAAGGTTTGTGCCAAAGTACACAGTGTAGACCCACTTTTGTCAATTCTCACTGCTATAGAATCCTTATTAGGAACCATGAGAAGGACACTGTGTACACAGAGGGGAGTTAAAGCATTAAGAGTCCAACAGAAAAGTAAAAAAACTAGAGCATTAGCACTGCCTGAAAGCTCAGGTGGGCACACTGGTTAACTCGGGTGTGTTCAGTTCATAAGAAGACTTAAAAGGGAATGACCATGTGCTTCAAAACAGCAGAAGCACTCTTGTGGATGGACTCTGACTTTGGAAGGAAATTTGGCTGACTATGTGTGTGCCCAGCAGTGAGAGGACATAGGTATCAGATTGCTGGCAGTGAAAAAGTGTCCTGTACTATAATCATCTAGAGAACACATGCTGCCCAGTTTCCATAGAGCCACTGCACTCTCTGCAGGCTGCATCTGTGTATCAAAATATCTGCATCCTCTCAACATGGCAACCCAACCAAGGAAAAGATGTTGTAGGGTAAAGCTTCACAGAGCTATGGTTTGTTCTGTTTGTTGTTTTTTTGTGGTTTTCATTTTCATTTTTGTTTTAATGTATGCCTAGAAAAGCAGGGCACATGAAAGTAGAAGAAAGAACAAGTGGCAGGCACCAGTGCCCCCATGTCTCTCTCCTCAGGTACCATCTTCTCTGTCATCCTGCTCTTCAAAGTAAGGAGTTCTGCTGGATGGGAGACTTCAGCAGTGTGAGCACAGCTCTGCCGCAGGACGCTGCTAGGCAGATGTCACCAAGATCAAACTGAGGGCAAGAAGAGATGCATCAACCTCCAGTTTAGGTCTCACGCTCTGGAGGCTCCTGAAATATACTCGTCGGAAACAAGCTGAAAAACAAATCAGAAAATATGCAAATGTTAGCAGAGCAAGAGTCCTTTAGTACAAACATCCCCCTCTAGCCAAGTACTTCTTCCCTCCTGCTCAAGCATCCCTGTCCCTGCTCCTTCTTTCCTCCATGGGCTCTGTCCAGCTTTTCCTGCCGTCTGCCCTCAGCTAGTGCAGTCAGCAGCTGCACAAACTTCCCTGTTGGCCATATTTGTCCTCATTTTCTATAGATGAAAGAGTAGCTAGGTGCCTATCTTTATCCTTGATTCTTCAGATTCCTCGGTGTTTGTACAGTCCTGCAAGGGCCAAGGTCACCTCCAGCAACCAGCACATGTGCCACCAGCTCACTTGCACGCACCAGCGACTACAGCCTGCTGATGTGATTCATGTACTAGGCAACCCAGCAAACCTTCTCCCTCTTTGCATGTCTGGGTGTGCTGGTGTCATGCTAAACACTTGGAGTGATCAAATGGAGCAGGACTGAATCACCATGGGTATCAAGCATGCTTTCTGTTCAGTCCTGAAGCAGGGGTAATGGTGGGTAAAATCATTCCTCTCTTCTACAGATTACTTTCTAGAACTCTCAGCATGAGAAAAGCATCAAGCAAACACCCCAGGACTCCTTGATTATTTGGCATGCATTCTTTAACTTACTTCCTGCTTTGTTTTAGCTATATATTCCATAATAAAAATAAGGGGGGGGGGAAGGGAAGGAGAAGGCAGAATCAGCATGAAAAATGCTATATTGAGTCAGAAAATTGATCCTATTTTAATCAAGAAAAGAGGACTTGCTAGATCTAATAAAGTATAGTGATGATCATTATTAATTTAGTGCACCAAAACAGCAGTTTCTGCTTAGGAGATAACTAGTGGGTTCATACCCAGGTTTAATTCCCAGACTAATAATTTCCTCCTTACTTATTCATTACAATTGAGGAATGGCTGCTGCCAAATTAAGAAAAATGCACCCCCAGGAATTTAGTTTTGCTCATTTGGGCTTTTCTGAACATAGAAGGTGGTGCATCTACTAAGACATGAGCAAAGTTCTTCACAAACGGAAATCCTCACTAACCATGATTCTCGTAATTTCTGAAAAAAATCAGTGAGAATCAGGTATCTAAGCAAATTCTTTCAAAATGAAATCCTATTCCTTACTTAGACTAAATCCATGTGGTGTTCATCAACAGCATAATCTTACGTAAGTTTATATAGCTTAGATCTGATATACTGGGCCATATGGTACTATCCTTTAATAAAGAGAGGTCTTCACTACAACGAAGTTCTATCTCAAAACTGATGGCATATATTTTGCAGATTTCTGTACAGCAGCTAATATTGTTGGGAAGCTTAAAATAGCACCTTTAGTGCCTTGGGAAATACAGGAGTGTTGGGAGTGTTCATTGTACCTTATTATAGGCATCTACCCTAGATGTCTAGTCTTCTCAGGCCACCCCGGAGCTACTGGAGAAAGACAGGCTTCTTTGACAGTGATCCGGAGTGAGTAGCTCAGGTTTTGAATTGTACTCTCTCCCCCCAGAAAACCTCTCTCACTTTGCAAAAGACAATCAGTTCCCAATACTAGGTCCCTTTGCCTCTTTGTTTTGGCTTACTTGCTTCAGGCACAGCTTTCAAACCTGCATGTCCAGCAGTATCCCTCTACCTATAGATACACTTGTATCTATAGATACACTTGTTCTTCCTTTGAGAAATGTGTGCATATTCAAGTCTTATTCTGCAGCAGAGTAAAACCAGGCTTAAGTCTTTTGGGAAAGAGAAGAGAGAGCAGGTCGTCTGAGAAAGGTCAGATAATCAATGGCTATGGGATGCGAAGTAGCCAGGGTCGACCTTCTCTGCTACATGCTCTGTAGTAGACACTATGCTTCCCAGGTGACAGTATGAGCCTTTCCTTTAGGATATTTTGGAAGGAAGAGATGTATATTGCTCTTGGTATCCTCCCTTTTACCTCTTGTCTTCTATCTCTTAGATTCTTTTCTGGACTAGAGACACGTAGGCTGATTAACATGTGTGATTTCTGAAAGCAGTGTATGCCTGAAAATGTCCCAGTTTTTCACACATCTGACAAAAACCACTTCCAAAACCTGAAATACTCCAACCTGCTCAATTCTTACATCAATATTTAAATATTCAAGCCAGAATGTCCCTCTTTTCAGAGGTAGTGAACAACCCAAAATTCAGGCTAAGTACCTAACATTTTGCATTTGAACGTGCCCAGGAAACTGAAGTCTTAGAAGAAAAAAGGATGTTTGAGTGCTTTCAAATGCAAGAAATCACTGGCTACAGCATGCCGTTGGAGAGCCTAATTCACTAAATAAGAGGTCTTTCCATTTATAAAAACAATAGCTTTAAAAGAAAATGACTGTTTCTATTCAGCTCATATCAAGGTATTTGATAGAGTTTTACATCTCAAGACATTTAATACTATTTTTATTATGCCAGTTTAGTGTTATTGTCATTAACTTCATCTATTCCTACTTGCTATTCAAACTCTTAACTTAAACCCCCATATGTGGGAAAATGAGGCATTATATATGAAATGTCTAATAACAATGTCTACAGAGAGAGACAATAAATAGCATTTTGATGGAGAGTAAAAGAATATTTTGAAGAGACAGGTTTATGAAATGAGTGGGAGTGGAGGCTCACAATCATATTTGATACTTCTGAGGTTATGACTGTGCATTAATTTTTACTTCTAAAGAGGCAGGAATAGTACTGCAGACTGTAAGTGAATTAATCTCTACAATTACTTCACTAATAGAAAATGATGATCAAGCTCACTATGATTTTGATAATTAGCATGGACTAGTTAATATATTAACAGGTCTTTAGTCTGTAATTTAAAATGAGCAGAACAATCACTAGTAAAAAGGCTGAAATGAGGCCACAATGTTGCATTATTTTTCCATAGAGAGTAAGCATAAGCTATTCTGATGTCCTAAGAAGATAAACTAAAAACATCTCTTCACCTTATAGCCAAGCTGCTCAATAGATTTATTAGGATGCCAAAACAGTTCCTGGCAGTGAACAGATAAGCAATAATCTTCCATGCATACCAATTAAAAGGTGAATCAATTAGTCTTCCTTAATGGGATTCTGCTTTACAACAAAACCACAGCTGGTTTATTTCAAAATAAGAGAGCATGGAGCCTGAAAAACACTCCAAGCAGAATGAAATGCTGGGTGCCAAACATTTTTTTAATCCCAGGCCTACTTCTTGGAATTAAAAAGGCAAAATGTACTGCTATGAAAAAATTCTATGTCCTTGAAATAGGTTATTATTTGTATCACCAGACAGTGTATTTCTACTAGACTAGACCCACCATAATCTTATAAGACAGCTAATTAAGTTACTGGAGAGCACTCACTCATTAAAAATATTGGTTCCAAATCATTAGAATCTTGACCTGTCTTCTCATTATCCAGAAAGACTTGTTCAAAACATTCAGACAAAAAAGTTCAAACAAACCAGCTGCCTTTCTATAAGTTTCACACTGCTGTTCACACTGGGAGTCAAACTTTGCTTGCCTTGCTGTGCTGATTCTCAGCTTTGGATAAATACAAGAGCTCCCTTCCTCCCCACAGTACTATCACACACAATAACTGGGCTGACCCTTGTTGTTTCTTTCCATCCTTTCAAGGCCTGCTTTCCAATGACTTACCCCTTTTTTTTCCCCTCTAATCCATGTAAATGCAACATACATTTTCCCTAAGTTTTCTTCCTATCCACTTCTGCTCCTTCACAGCACAGGCAGTCATGCACCCTGTGGGCTGGGCCATCCCTAATGTAAATATCTACATTATTTCTATCCTATATATTACCCATAATAGTCAATATCTGTAACAAATGCTCTTTTATATGACTTAACTCCTCCATGTGAGGTTATTGACGCCAACTCCAGAAATAAAAATATTTTCAGCCTGCACCCCCAGAGAATCATAGGATGGTTGACGTTGGAAGGGACCTTAAAGATCATCTAGTTTCAACCCCCTTACATGGGCAGGGACACCTCCCACTAGATCAGGTTGCTCGAGGCCCCATCCAGCCTTCCTTGTGCCCTGGGACAGCCCCAAGGGAGGAGCTAGAAGTCTGAATCCATGAGGATATAGAAAGTACACAAAGATCCTGCTTCCTGGCTTCATTCGCTGTCCATGAGCAGTGGCCTCACACCCATCAGTATCACTTCCAAGGATCGTCATGGCTCAGCTTTGTAGTCTTGACTAAAACCATTCAGACTAACCTGTCAGAGCCAGGAGAGAAGCACCTCTTAATTGTCCTGGCTGAGACATCTGTCTCAGGTTTGACACATAACTTTGTACTAAGTTTTTGTTATTTACTACTTCATTTTGTCAGTGATTGGTGTCATGAAAACTATGAATGTCACCCTGATCAGTTCTTTGCATTTGCAGTGCAAGAAGCCAAGGGCGCCTCTCCCACCTGCGGGATTTGAGGGATTCTGCAGGACTGGCCAAAAGCTTGAGGCTTTGACATTCCCCAGCTCTGCTCACCCCTTTTCTCAGCAGCAGTGGCTGGCTGCCAGTGCTTCTTCTCAGTGACCATGGCAGTTTCTTGATTTCACTGCACTCTTGCTAGTATCATAGAATTATAGAATCATTAAGGTTGGAAGGGACCTTGAAGATCATCAAGCTCCTGGAGCCTTCTCTTCTCCAGGCTGAACAGCCCAAACTCCCTCAGCCTGTCTTCATACCAGAGGTGCTCCAGGCCTTCGATCATCTTTGAGGCCCTTTTCTGGACTCTCTCCAACAGCTCCATGTCTTTCCTGTGCTGAGGGCACTAGAACTGTACACAGCACTCCAGGTGGGGTCTCACCAGTTCTTGTACAGCTGAATCTCGCTTCAGAGCCTGGATACAACCAGTACTGTTGGCACTTCCTCTGCTATACAGCCTGCTCTCATTGAAGAAATGTTTCTGCTATGCATGAATTTTTACAGAAGCCACCTTCCGTGGTGTATGTTGTAGGTATTGTTTTACTTCATCTCTAGAAGAAATACAATCTTCTGATATGTGCTTATTAGCTTCATGACACAAATAATATTTCCTATATACCCAAAAGATAAAACTTTGACAGCTGAGTCACAGAGAATGCACATGCCATATAATTCTCCTCTTTGTGACCAACAGCCTTTTGAGAAAACAATGCCTTTTGTGACAGGTTCTTGCAAACACTGGGCCAGAGAAATCCTAATACATGCTTTATTCAGGATAGCCATGAAGTTTGATAGTAATTTATTCTGCTTTGGTGAAGCTGTCATCAGCACACACCGTCAGCACACACAGCATGGGAGAAGGAGGAAAAGTGCTGGATACTATGAATTAGTCTGAATCTGGAGCAATATAGAACCATGTCAGGGCTGTGCAAAATGGCACCTTATCCCCCTAAATGGACTTTCTAACACTGATGGCCACCCTAACCAGAGTGTATGTCCCTTGGAGATGCTGAAGTCATCCAGGGAAGCAGAGGATAGAGTAAAACTGAGCAGTTATTCTCAGTAAGTTATTTTATAACAAATGAACTTTGGAGAATAATCTTCTTTCATACTCCCACCTCCCAGCAAGCACTCATGAGTCATGAGTAGAAATTAAGAAGCAAAGAATAAAACTTAAGTTGGAAGGTTACTAGAGCAATTTCTAGCATTTATAAACTACATAATGAAACATCATATTTTTCTGAAATATTTGATTCTAAGTAGGTGAAGACTTACCAGCCCAAGCTAAGAGTCCCTTCCATCATGTGTGCTTACATACAATTTAAGAATCTAGCTATGAGGGCATGAGAAAGGTAGCCTAATTGCAAGAAGTGTTGAGGTAGCTTGGCATGAGGTTGCTTCAAAAGGTGTGCTGTAAAAATCACCCTAAGTCTATTTTCAACCTTTGTATCAATGGCTACACATGCCTCCATTTAAAATTACGATTACAGGTGACATGAAATCACTATGCATTTCACTCAGCTTTCTAGATAAGTCATAGAATTAATATTAGCACAAAAATTAAAATGTGACTACAATTGCTTTCACCACACCTAACACCACCTGTTAATATACCTCATGAAAATTGTAGCCAGTCTTTGCAGTTTGGTTTTCACTAGCACCACTTTATCTTCAATGACTGATTAACCTTTCTGGAGAAAAACATCCTTCTTTGAAGCTGTAACACTCTCCCCTTAAAGTGAGATCAAATCCATTCAACACTCCCACTCACACTGCTCTTGAGAAAAAACCGGGAGGAAAAAATATATTTTAAAATCATGACCAGATATTTCTTAAGCAAGGTAAGGCAACATAAAAAGCCAATTCTTGCAAAAATATTTTGCATATCACTGTTCATAATAGCTTTCTCACTTGTATGTGTTCTTAATTCAGATCTATTATTTCCAGAGCACAAGAGGAAACATTGTTCTTATGTAGTGCTGGATACCCACTCAGAAGTGTTAAGGTACATTCGGGGGGGGGTGGGGGGATATTAACATCACTGTGACTAAATCCCCTAAAAACAGAGGTCCAGAGCAAAACAGAGAAGGGCAGTGTTGAGGTTGAAACAGAAACCAGGGCAGGAGTCCAGAGGCCCAGGTGGACAAGGGAACTGGAGCAGGATGCTCACCTTGGGGGAGGGTCCCATCCTCATGGAGACCTCCAGGAGGATGAGCTTGGGAGCACTTCTCCTGAAAAGGCACCACTTTTGCACTGTGAGAAGCCGGGCATGATGACAATATGCCTAGTTACAGCTGGTCTGGTTTGGGGCACCAGCTCTAAAGGTTAAAAAGCAGTATCTCCTGTATTTCTGTTTGATAACTGGGAAGCTGACCAGTAACTATCTCTGGGGTTCTTGCTGCCCCTCAGATCAAAGCCCCACACAAGGAGACTGATGCAGTGGTCAGCATAATTTCTTGTTGAAATCAGCATATTAAAATTGCAATGCAAGATGGTAGTCATGGAGTGGCAGACACCAAGAAAAGCGGGTCAACAGGTAATACCACCTGGAACAGGACATAAACCTTCAATACACGTTTGTCTTCAAAGACACCTTATCCCCACTACCATCCACATAACTGTACAAGAGCCAAAGTCTGCCTCGTATTTCCAACCCCAGTACAAATGTCATATCAGTTGTAGGCATTCATTTAAGCCCCTTCTAGCCACAATGAGGCAAATTCCCTGGTCAGAGAGTGGTACTGCACCACTCTGAGATGCACAACACCTTATGATGCTGAAGATGACCTAAACTTCCCTCAGGCAGACCAGTCTCCCCAGAGCTGCATGGGGCATGGTGCTGAGAAGGGGGGAACTGTTGCATTCTCTTGCACTGCCTGCAGCCAGCACACCTCTGCCCTGGAGATTATCCTTCTCCTCTTCCCCCTCACACCCCTTCCTCTCAGTTCACAACAGGCAGGACCCAAAGCCCTGGCTTTCCCCTCCAGCTCCCACACAGCTGCACTATGATGCAGTGGTGCCCAATGCCAGAGACTGACAACTTGTAGGGATGGCACTCAGTTTGTCCAGCTCTAGGCCCACAGGAGCATCTGAAGAAAGTGATCTCCAGAGGAAGACTTGCAAAAGCCTCTCTGACACCTCTGCCCTGGAGATTATCCTTCTCCTCTTCCCCCTCACACCCCTTCCTCTCAGTTCACAACAGGCAGGACCCAAAGCCCTGGCTTTCCCCTCCAGCTCCCACACAGCTGCACTATGATGCAGTGGTGCCCAATGCCAGAGACTGACAACTTGTAGGGATGGCACTCAGTTTGTCCAGCTCTAGGCCCACAGGAGCATCTGAAGAAAGTGATCTCCAGAGGAAGACTTGCAAAAGCCTCTCTGATGTTGAGAATCAGATATAGAGTGAAAAAAAAAATAAATAAAGTAATTTCTTATAATGTATTTCTTACACCGTGAAGAGCAGGAAAGTAATTACAAACAATTTTGGCACTTGAATGTTTATGTCCAGATTTCTAGACAATTAGATTGACAAGGCCCCTGAAAATTAACTTGAGCATCAACTACCCATTATAGAGAAGCAACGCAAGAGTCAGCACAAGCCTTTCCTTGGGTATAGCTCAGCGTGCTCTCCCTGTTGCCTTGACAACCAGCCAGCTCTTGGCACTTGTACAATTGCTATGGAAGCAACAACTTTTAAGTCTTATTAGAATGTTATTATTGTTATAAGGCATACACAAAAAAAGCTGAAGGAACAGTTGTGTCAAGTTTAGCCTATGCGCCCTGGTAAGCAACACTTAGAAAGTCTGAGTTTTAAATAGCTACTAATGACTAGGGCACTGCTTAATTTTAGAGAACTGTCAATCAGCAAAAATGTCATAGGTGCGTTGATTCCTTGATGTCAAGAAACCTCTAACTACCTAGACAGTCAGATGTTGAAAAGATAACTCCCTGTCTGGATTTCTGAGCTTAGGACACATCCTTGTCTTCTAAGACTAATCCCCTTTATTTTCTGAGGAGGTAGGCTGATATTTGTGCTAGTGATCCTAGTGATTACATTTACTTGTTTTGCAGAGCTTAAAAAATTCTCTGTGGTCTAATGTCTTGAGCATAACAATCCTACCCCAAGAATCCAGAAGAGGAGATTTTTAAAACTGTGAGACTTGAAACAAAATGAAAGCCTAGATTTTCCAAAGGTACAAATATACTTAAATTCAGTCTTCCCCCTATCCTTTTTTCCACCAAATCAGAAGTCTGGCCATCATAATCTTCTAGACACCTGGGAAAACACAGTTATTTTAACAGTTTGTCCCAGGTGGCAACGTTTCCTGCAATACACATAAGAATCTAAATATAGTCTGAAAACAGCCTAAAGCAATACTGCTCGCATTTATTTGACTGTCACCCAGCCCCCACTACTGTTTCCCCCCATCCATGAGAAAGGGCAAACCAGTAATTGAAACACTTCTGGGACGTATTGTGCTGCCAGCTGCTCTGGTGTAAACCTGGAGCCATTCCATCCAGATCCCATTTACATAACTCCACCTCTGCACAAGAATAGTGTATGGCTCTCTATATGCTTCTATCCAGTTCTTTGCAAATATACTAGAAAGCACAGTCCCTTCATCAGTCTAACACATTACCAGATATTGATTTATAATGTACATTACAGAGCCTTGGCCAGAAAAAGCAGACATGAATCAGCTGTGACAGCATGTCTTCTGCTAGCACACTATCATCCACAGACCACTGGCACAGCCGCTGAGTGGTGGCTGTTTACATGTATGGAGAAGGTATCATTTCACTCTCGCCCTCTTCTAAGTAACCCACTAAGTTACCCACACAGTCCATGCTCATTAGCATGCAAGCAGACATACCATCCTGTCATTCTTCTTGCTCCTATTTATATTCATTACATTATTAACATCTGTACTTTTTATCAGAGGCTCTTTTCATGCAACAGAAAAGACAGATGAAGTCATCATTCAATTGTAACTTTTAAGCTCAATTGTTACACACTTGATTTAGAATCTAATGGGCTTATAAATAGAGCAGAACAAACAAGACTGAAAACCTCTGGCTTCTCGGTTTGAAGTAAACCTCACAAAACCCATCCTTTGTATCATGCTCCCCCCAACATCAGCCATCAAAACACCATACCATTGAAAGGCTCTTGTCTGGGAAACACATAGGATGTTTTGCAATGAGTGTACATTGCAGTTCAGCCTGCAGTCTGTCACTTATATGAAATAAATTCTTTTTTGTAGGATCTTAGAACAAGTTTCAAAGAGAAGAAATGTACTCAGTAGCTATCCAAGTTGTTTTACAGCCTCTCTAGTTTCACCATTGCACTCTGCTAGACTGATTACAGCCTCTTTGCACCTTCTGTGCAAAACAGGTTTGGAGCCACAGGATCCACACACTCGTGGTTCTTAGGGATGGTGATGACCTCTCTGGGACATGGGATCTCATCATAAAGCAAAAAGAACAACCCAGTCCCAAGGTGATAATTGCAAGGATCATCAGAAAAACTTTAGGCTGAAGAAGAAGTAATCACATCTTTGTTCATATGTTAATGTAACAAATACACAGTGCTGCAAATTCTCATGTCTATCCAAACTGATTACGGTCAAGCAAGCATGAGGCTACCAACTACTCAGAAAGAATGCCACCTCACTGGCTTCTAGGCAAGCAAGACCTGAAAAAAAAAACAACTGGACAACCAGTATGTTAGACATATTTTTTAATTAAGTGCTACAAAAATGCTGCCCTGATTGTAAAATGAAGTGATAGAGTTACTCCTTTTGGCAGTCTGTTTTTGGACTTAGTACAATATGCTAAGAATGAACACATTTAAATCTTTATTTAAAGCTTTATTTCCCAGTCCATTATAAAATTATAGAAGATATTATTGCCTGGTGATGTGCATGTTCAGTACCACAATGAAGTACTAGTGAGATGTACTTTCCATCAAAGATAAAAACACTATATGAAAAAAGGTTCCCCAGTGTCTTGAGAACAGATCACTGACGATTTTCACTGCACAGAAAACACGGTGAGAAAACTATCAGTACTGTAGCAACTGCTTACAACACACTCCTCTGCGTAGTGCAGCTCCATAAGAGCTACTTGGAGTTTGCAGGTAAAAAGGTATGGATAAGGACATGTTTCCATGAGGAACTATTTCTATTCTCCTCATTGAGCAGAATCCACTGGTGAACAAACCTTGCCCCACTTATCTAGACCATGGTGCAACCTGGGAACAAAGGCTTGGTGTCTGTCCATTGGTACTGCTGCCCCAGCACCTGAGGAAGAGACCGCCTGCTTTTGCACATCCCCAGGTAATGCAGCAAGCTGCAGATCCTTTCCTGACAGGCTAATTTGGCACATCCAAGATGCTCTGGCCTTTCTTCACTGGCATCCCATTGAAATACTGGTCAAATTAAAAATCTTGTCACCCTCTGTAAAGAGTTAATAAGTCATCTGCATTCAGCATCTCTAAGTTAGACTGTAATGTGCATATGATGCTTTCAGGAAGCAATTCTGCTCCCTCAATTCAATGCCATTTCCTTCATAAGGATGAAGATGTGGCACATTTCTTCCACCTTTCATTCACAACCATGTACAGACAGCAACACAGACCTTCAAAAATAATTTGTTTAGCAATCTGATACCAAAATACTATACAAAGAAGACAGTCAGAATGAATCAAGGAAAGCATCTGAGTACTGTGGTAGTGAGGGATGGTGTAAAGTCCTTAACAGAGTAGGCTGATAAAACAAATTGATCTACTAGCAAAAAGCAAGGGATGAAACTTCAGGTTCAAATAATTAAAATAAAGCTTCTTCTGAATGGCAAATGAACAGATCTGTTGAGTGCATGTTTTTTTTAAGATTATAACTTAAATCACAACCTTAAGGTTAAACATAAATGTAATTACTTTGCTCAGACAGAACCCTTGAGAGTTGTTCACCCAAATATGAAGTGTAAAACAGAGTTTAATAGAGACATTTTCAGGCTCTCTTAATTGTCACTGCCATAATTCAGCTTTCCCTTAATAACATCCAATGACATTTTCACATCAGCACTGCATCCTACAGCTTTCCAGAAAAGCAAACACTAGCAGCAAAATACCTTAAAAGATACTGTGCTGTTCAAAGCAAGGTTTGCAGGGAGAGTTGTTATTATTATTACAAATAATTATTGTTACTTTTATTAACTAGACAGGAGATCTAATCAGAAAAAAAAATAAATTCTGGCATAAATTCGTCTTCGCTCAAACTATTATCTCCAATGCAAGGACACAGATGTTGCAATTCATTACAGGGGAAATACTGGGTGGCGACAAGACTAACAGAGAAACCGAGGCCACCTGCAAAGACAGCACAAAGTAAAATGCCAGCAGAGACAGAGGAGCTGGGCAGCACGCTACTCCTGTTGAAGAAGATGCATCTTGCAGCTAACACAAATGCAACAAGTATAGTGTTCATCATCTCAGCTCAGTGTTTTGGGCAGAGGGTATAAAAGCAAAGTCCTGTCTTGCAGTACTTAGATGATGACCAAACTGAAGTTATTTGTGACCAGGTCTTTCCCTCCAACTTACTGTGCCCCTCTTCCCCAAAGCCAGCACCCACTCTGGGAGATACTACAGGCAACTCTGAGCAAATGGTGCATGAGGGAGAGACATTACAGTGGGAATGCAGAGGCATGTGCATGGAACCAGGTGCTGTAGACCCCCAGCACAGACTAGGACACAGAGTGCCAGGGTACCAACAACCATCCCTGGCAAGCAAATCCCCACAGTGCAGCACAACCTCCCCACAGCCACACCAAAAAAGGCAGATTGAGGGCAGCTCCCTGACCTGATCCTGCCAGATCTGCACCAACTAGAGCAACACACATGAGGTTCTGCAGCTGCAGCCTTTAAGGCTGGTGCAGACTGTGGCATGCCTGTTGGTTGCTGAATTCAGGTCCCCACTAAAATCAGTTATCACAGACTATTGAAAATTAACCTTGTTCTCCTCCATTGTCTCTATTTCAGTCACCATAAGGCATAATATAAAGAGGAATACTAAGAATATCTACTAGAGACAAGAATACAATGTGCAAAAAATGTCCCTCACACAGATTGATTCCCCTCTGTGAAGTCTCCCTCACTTATCCTTGTTCATTTGCATGTAAGTAATAGTTAATACCCAGCCTGGATTTCCCTTGTGTCCTGAATTTTTCTGTTCTTCTTTAGTCAGAGCTGCCAAGGTTCATAAAATCAGAGCTCTCTATAATTAACTACTGTATGAACACAAACCTCTGTACTGCTTTGCTCACTGCCAAATCATCTCCGTCAAAGCAATGACTACTAAGGTAAAGGAAAAGAGAGACTGTAGGTACTTCATGGGTGTGGTGTATGTCTATGTACCTGCAAGATGATAGGAACTGTGCTCATCTTAATCTGTGGGGAGAGACAAAAAGAGAAGTTCAGAACAGGAGCTCAACAGAGTCATGCTCAGTCGTGGGTTCCTAAGAGAACCCCAAGATCATTTGCTATCTGACACAGCTATCATCAGCTCAGCCTTTTAGCCAACACATGTCTATGCTATCTCTAAAGGTCTGATTCCTACTTTGTTTGGCCCAACTTCTGTGACGTGTTCTCTGTCAGCCTGGCTGATGCAGCTGAGTCCTTCTTGGACCACTTCTGCTTGAGGACAACTAAATGCATACATGGTTCCTGAGGTCTGGATGAATTCTCTCAGGGACTTTCTGGTACTCTGTTTCCCTGAGGTTCATAACCTGTATGATCTCTTCATGGAAGGAAATAGCTGCCTGTGGAAAAATAAAATTTCTTTCACACACAGAAGCTGTAGCCTCCAAGCTTAGAGACTGTTTCCTGCTTCTTTTGTGCATACTTGCTTTTCATTTGGATAGCATATGTGTCACCACCAGCTCTAGTGTTCCCTAGACAAGCATAAAATAACTCACTTCTATTTCAGAGTTTGCAGTACTCTAGCTTTTTGAAGAGATAAAAACATACACTGGGTAACTAGTCTTTATACATATGAACAGGAATACAGTTAAACTGAACAATAAAAACATATGCTGGTGACTTAATCAGATGGAAAAATACTTTTCTACCACTACTAAAGTCAAGGAGGACATCAGCTCTTCATTCCTAATGGGCATCCTAGGACATATCATGTTATACTGCACTGAATATCAGCTGAGGATGTCTCCCTGGCTGTCCCAGTTCTGCACAGAATAAGATGCAAATTATTGTCATTCAATTCAAGGAGCCACAGAGGATATTTAGGCATCAGGAAGTCCACGTTAAGCCAAGGCTGCATTCCTGTCCTCATACATTTGCTGTAGCACCTGGAAAGATTCTCTATCTCTACAGCCAAGTCTATGCCTTGAGTGACCTTTTGCAGAAAAAATATTCAAAAGAATCCCAGACTGGCATATTTAGCACTACTCACCTCCGTTGACAAAAAAAGAAATTTAATTTGCACTAATTAGTCTGAAGTGATCGGAGCTTGAAATTAACTTCACACTGAAATTTAGAACCTAATAATATTTTCTGTTTAACCCACAGATGAGAAATCATGAGCTATACTGAGACTTCTGCTTTCAGACACATTAAGTGTAGCATTGCCACACCTGAATTTTAGGCTTCTCACCCCACCAGAGTGATAAAGACTATTTAAATTAGATTCTTATGTGATCTTGGAAAAACAGAATCAAGTGCTTCTAAAGGCCTTCAGAGGGCAGTTCAATAAACCTGGATTGACAGTGCAGAGTCTGCACTTTCTTGTAAGATGATTCGGTGGCTCCACAGGGTAAGCCTTGCAATTGAAAATGCTGTTATATTTTTGCCTGTTGCATGGAAGAAGTAGATACCCTTTATGAGTTAGATTATTAGACACTTTAATTGCCAGAAGGGGACACTGGGTCTGCCAGCCAACCTCAGCCTACCACAGACATACAAGTGTTTTTTCTCCAAGCAGGAGATTGGCTGTTCATCCTTATGTGGTTAGTGGTAGGGGATGCAGTCCTACATCATGCAATCTGTCAGCCATGGAATCTGGGTGAACTTTGATCCTGGCTATACTAGATATTTGGGGTTGGGTGACCAGGACATTGCACCTGCAAGAGGCATTTCAACTGCTTTTTGCAATTGCTGATCGAGAGTCAAGTCTGTGCTCGCCAGCCGACCTGGATTCCCTTCTACTGACTTCATGGAGCACACTCCAGCACTCCACCAACACTGTCCTGGTGGATATGTACCCTTTCCTTTCTTCTTCAGCTTCTATCAGTGTCCCTATTTTTACACCAATTTGAGGAAAACAGAATTATTTGGCTGGAATACTCAAAGCATATTTTTTTGACACAGTTTTGATTATCACATGGCCCTGTCTCCTGCACAGATCCTCAGCTCTGGAATGCCCTTGGCTTCAATAAGGCTATCCAACTTTTTTTTATCAAGACTCATAGTTAGCTTTATAAATAAAGTTCATTCCCATCAACTCCAGTGCTGCAAGGGCTTAACTAACAGGAATGGAGACAAGCACATGCTTAAATCTTTTGCTAAATTAGTGTCCTAGAGAGGAAGAGGATTAAGGCTCGTGTTTATTGATTGCATGTGATTTTAAACTATTGTAGGTTCTACTGAAGTTTCTCATCAGAAAGCACAGCAGGTCATTAACTTTGAAGAGCACTATTTATTTTATTTCATGATATCAGAATGCAAGGAGGTTTTTGAGCTTGAACCTTTTTACAGACTCTATGCAACTTTCTCCACCAATGAAATCAGCAGCTTTCCATTTGCTTCAGGAGCAAATAAACCACTGAACTCCAACCTGGAGCGAAATTTTGGAAATTGGGCACCTTCCCAGGCTCCAGCTGAGGCAGTTTGCCTTCCTGCTCCCAGCAGTCCAGCAGCCAGCCCTCTGCAATGTCCAGAGCTGTCCAAAGAATCGCAGGGCTCTGGCACTCAGTGTAACTTCAAGGGTTAAAATGCCTGCTCCACCGTTCCTAATTGAATATGCAAATTGAAAAACCCACATTAACATCTCAGAAACGTGTGATTCTGTACCCACTAGTGTTTATTTGCAGTTTGAACAGTTTGTTTCTGAAAGAAGCAAAAAAAACTTTCAAGCTTGTCCATTAAATTATTCTACCAGCTGTCACTTTATTAAAAAGTCTGCAGTTATTAATAAAACTACTTTAAACCACTCACCAGAAATTCCAAATTTAAGAACAAGCTCTCTTCCCCCAAGGCTTCCTTGGAAAGGTTCTTAGATTCACTGACAACCTTAAATACATGTGCCTCATCCTGCCAATATTCCTGTGTGCAGCACAGCAGAATCTAACAGGAATATGAATGCAGATTTTCAGATCTGAAGGTGAGGAGGAACAGAATGGATTTGTTCTGTGATAAAAACTGCCAAAACACAGTACAGAAATTCTGAGAAAAGCTGAAATTTGAACTAAACATTGGTCTTTTGGGCTGTTTGTGTATGTAATTGTGTAAATTAAGAAATAAACCAGGAACAAATAGAGCACCTGATTTATGGGAGATGCAGAGAAAGTGAAAGAATTATAAAGCAGAAGATGTAACCCTCTCTTGTGTACCATAGAGAAACATATCAAGATTTATCTGAAAAATAAGTTTTAGGTCAACAGGAGTCAAGAAAGTAAAAATTTATTACCAGCCTCTGTCATCCCAGTTCCTCAGCTGAAGAAAGAGACTTGAATGAAAAAACAAATTACAGTAGAAATCCCCCCTTACATATAGGTAAAATCAAAATAAAACAAAATAAAAGAACAGAAAGAAATAATGTTAAACTTATCAATTCTCCATCACACAAATGAACATCAGGTTTACATGTGACATCAGGTTTATAATTTGATAAAATCTAAGATATTGGGCAGTTGTCAAAGCTCTGCTGGTGTGGATTTTGCTAACTCTGCACCTCTAGCTTACTGGGTTGCTATCTAGAATTCATCCAACTGGGACTGGCACAGTTTATGTCCATTTGTGCTGAGCAGAAAACAAAAATGGAACTACTGCTGTATTTGAGCCACAACTATCTCAAGTGTTGGGGGTTGGACTAGATGATCTCTCGAGGTCCCTTCCAGCCCCTAAGATTCTATGAAATGAGGTAAAGACCAAACTGATACCCAGAACATAAGTGCTAAGGAAAGACTGGAAATGAAGAAAGGAGACGAATATTCTCTTCTTAGCACTGCTATCAGCAAGAAGGAGGGGGAAATCTGCAACACTTCTCCTATTTTTGAACTGGGAAAGCAGATCACTGTGATCAGTCACCGTGATTATCTCCAGTTTAAAAAAAAAACACAACAAAAAAACAACAAACAAAGCAACAACATTTCCTGGCAGGGAGAAAGACAGAAATAAAAAAGGAGAGGAAACAGAGGAGCTATCAGAGATAAGGTTTTTTTTAATGCCTCTGTGATTTTTTTTTCCTGGTGAAAAGAAAATTACTTACTGCATCCAAAATGAGCAGTTGATCCTGTCTACATAGAAATACAAGCAATTAGTAGATCAACCACCAGCATGCAGGTTAGTCAGACTTCTTGCTCATAGATGTTTTCCACAGATTTTTATTTGGTTTTGTTGTTGGTGGTGTTTTTTTCCAGCATCTCATTCATCCTTAATTTCTTACTAAACATTAAAATTGTATTCAGTCTGTGCCGAACAGGCTGAACAGCACTTTCAGCCTTGTAAATTTTGACAGTGTTCTTGTTCCAAACTGATAAGCCCTCTGTGATGGTGCTTCCGCAATGTTCTGTGAAGAAAAGTTAACACCACCAGATTGGCATGAAAAAGGGGTCTTCCTTGTGAATAACTAAAAAGGAACAAAGACATTACATCTCACAAGACGTGTCTTTCCATTTTGAAACCTCCCCCAGACTTGTCATTCATCTATTTGGATGCCCAAGAGAACCACCCCACCATTTTTCTTCCTGCATTATGTTAGTTAAGCTTCTTTGCTCTCTATTTATTCACACCAAATCCCATCAAATCTCACTGTGTAGTGTTTTCAAACTGTAGCCTATCTCATAATTTCCATTTCTTTCAAAAACCATGTGTCATCTGCAGGATCCTAATTTCAGGGTACTTAAAAAAGGACACGTCTGGCCTTTTCTGAAATTCCTTGTCCTGGGCAGGCAGATGGAATAACCCTCCTTTTCTTCACACTCAATCCTGAGAATGGTAACATTTGCAAGAGGTATTTAAGAGTAACCATAAGACATGGAACATCACTAAAAAGCAGATAGATATTTTATAGCAATAAAGATACAAAAAATGTCTCATTTGTAGGGTCATCAGGATTTTCAGACTCTACCTCAACCAACAAGGCACCATTCAATGGTGTGTTCTGTCCTGGGGAATTTGAAAAAAACTCTTCGTTTCATCTTTGGATGTTGCAAATTCTTATCTTGAACCACTGGAAACATTTGAGATTAATTAACTCTACTTCCTTCACATGGTAATTCTGCTTGTTTGTCTCCAACTGTTTCCTTCAATTTTAAATAGATTGTCTAATAAATGTAGAGAGTGATGTGTGACAACCATTAAGTTCTAATTGCTCTTTCACAGCATAGATCAACAACATTCAAAATTAGTCAAACCAGAGGTTGAAAGAGCTGCCAAGAAAATTCAACAATAAGAGAACACAAAGTGAAAAATAAAATTAGCTCATCAGTTATGCAGAGAATCACACTGTGAGGTGCCTTCTCCACATGACATTGTCATGGACCTGAGTACCCTAGCAGGCCTGACAGCTGGCCTCAGCCAGGACCCCCACCCACAAGCCCAGGAGCTCCATTTCATCTCAGCCTGGAGAAATCAGTGTCTCCCTGCCTCCTGTGTGGATCTTGGCTCTATGCTGTGGTAGTGAGTATCCTGGATGGATTCCTAGGGCAGCCACCATAGCTTGTCCCCTGCTCCATCTCTGGCCCTGCTCCCCAGATGAAATTTGACCTCACATCATCACCTTGTCTTCACCTCTGATCCTAGTTCTAGCCCTCACCCCACCTCTATACTGGACCCCCAGGATGGATGCTAATTAATCCCCTCACTTCATTAGGAATGGTGAAATGGACCCCATTTTCCCTTGGCTCTCCCTGCTGAGTCAGGGCATCACAGGCACTGGGATCACCTTGGACCCTCAGGAGCAACCAGCTTTTGTTTTGCCCTGACAGACTTTTCTAGACTTGAATTTACTAACTCTGAGCTGCCTGCCTTCCTTGAACAGTTGAGATGATCCATTTAGAAGCCACAAAAAAATTTGCTATTTTTGTTTCTTTTTCCCAGTTAAGCTTTTATAACATTTTGAAAGGAAGCAGCAGCAGGACATTTTCCTCACTTCCTTTCACCTTGTTCAGCATCTCGTTTGTGGCAACCAGCTGAAGTCTGGGTGCAGTGTCTGTGGTAACTAATTTCTCCAAGTGTACAATAGCTGGACATAAGGTTCACAAAAAAGCTGTAGCATTAATAACAAAAATCAAAACTGCAAAGAGGAGAAAGATCCTCTAGAAACTCTTTACAAAATAAGGCATTTATGAAGTTCTTTCCAAAATCACTTGCACCAAAAACTTCTGTGTCTCCAGAAATCCCTAAAATAAACTTACCAGCCTTACTCTCCCTGTTGTCCAGCCCACTCGGTATTTCAACCTCTCTCATTGTCTCTAGCACATTCACATGCCACTCTCCAGAAAAAGCAGCTGGTGGAGGTGTTCCTCACACAACAAGATGAGTTTCCAGGAAGTACTGGAAGATGCAAAAAGGAAACTGCTATACCTGACTTACTGACCTGTTATCCTTCGTTCTAGCCCCAGCGTCTTGAAATGCCAAACAACTTGGGAATTAGTTTACTGCTCTATTTTCATTGTTCACCTAGGTTGCATAGAGCCTATACAGGTAAATGGAGTATTTGTGCTGTTGTGAATTTAGACTAAAATATTTATGTAGCAAATATATATTTTTATTTTAATGCCACTGCCAGCAAGATCTCACATGGTAGTGTTACAGTACTATTACATGTAGAAACCAAAATATCACAATTAAGACTGTTAACCTAGAAATCTTCAGCAGAACACAGTTTTACTCATATGCACTACCTATGTATTAGAAATTAAGATTACAAAGAAATGTGTGAATCAAAGAAATGTATCTGTCTTCCTGCTAAAACTTTATAGTGGCACAGAATTCGTCACTGTGAAAAACTGAAATTATTAAGCTTCCAATAGAGTAACAGAGTGACTAGACATTTTAATACACACGGACTGTCATTTTCAAAATTAAAAATCAGGCTTTTAAGCTTTGATGCAGGGAATTTTCAGAAATACTCATGTGAGTTAAGAATCTCACTAAATGCAAGACATGTTTCTTACTTAAGAAGTGCAGTTTCCTTAGCTCTCATGGTTTCCTGAAGCTATTAGAAAGCATTACCAGGTAGATATGACATGGGCAATGTTTATCAATTTCCATTTTTAAGGGTGTTTTATTATTCACTGTCTTTTCATGACAAGCATGAAGCTAAGCAGTAAAACAATTTGTATCTAAAATGAAATTCTACCAGTTATTACAAATATAATAGAACAGGTACAAGACAAAGAACACTCAAAACTTAGACTTTTAATGTCTGATTTAAAACTTGTCAGTATATATTAAAACTGATTTTTCAAAAGTATCCATACAGGCATGGAGCTTCTACCAAAGACTTGACATGAGGCTGTGGAAGAACAGTTTGCTAAAATGTTTTTTTCTGTTCTATGCCCATATCTCTGCACTGATCCAAGACTAAGTCAGCCTAAATAAAATTATATCCATTATGAAGGCAAGCTCCAACCTGATACATTTTTGTGCACATAGATCGCCATATTTTCATATTATTTCTATTAATCAAAAAAGTGGAGATCCTGTGTAACCAGGTATCTTCAAAGGATGTACTAGATTTGCTGTTAACCACATCCCTCTCATCAGCTTTGTGAAGCAGCAATGCACCCCCTGTGATCAGGGAAATCTTGTCCTTCAGAAATGGATACTGCCATGGCACGTATTGAGTCCATGCAGATCCAAATCTCACCTGCTTCTGAAGAACTACGTAAGCACTCCATGCTGAGACCACCCACCTGGGATTCAGCTATTTCATGACACATCCAATCTGTGCTGATAAAAGAAACAGTTCTAATTTAAGATGCTTACACAACAAAGGTGGATAGAAAATAGGTTGTAGAGAAGGTACAATATACCTTTGATAGCTTTTAGGTGGTTTCTTCATAAGGAAACTTTCTCTTTATAAAAACAATATAGAAAGCATTCAGACTTTGCAATCATGAAGATCTTATCAGAACAGAAATATTTACATTCTGGTAGAAAACATAAACAGTGAGTAAATTCTGGGAGTGATTGGCTCAGTTCTTCACTGTTGTCAAATCAAATTATCCTCAAAGAATTTAACTGAATAAATATACCTCAAAGGTAACCACAGGCTTCTCAGTGTTGAAAGACCCTAAATTTATTCTTTCTTCCATTCAGGTCACCCTATTTCTTTGTTTTACAGTTTACATTTTCCTTTTTCCTGGTGGAATATAGTGCAAAAATTTCTTTCTAAACCCACTTTCTTGCCTGTAAACACTGACCATCTGGGGAAGCCGTTAAGTATATTCTTGTTTGAAAATTGCATATTAAAAACAAGGAGTGTTACTACAGAACAACTTCTCCGTATTTTCTCTTTGATAAGACTTTACACAAGGGAAATTCTCAAATGTTTCCATGACAGTCTCAAACAAAAGTGTCTTGCCTCTTTCTGTGGCTAGGCCTGGCTAGCCTCTATAAGAGGGTGTCATCTAACTCATCAAATGTCTGATTGTTAGGCTACTTGTTCACTTTTTCTCCAAAGCCAACAGAAATCTCAACACTGCCGTAAGGCAACTCATCCTGTCCTCAAACAACTGCATCAGAGAGATTGGCTGGACCACCACCTGCAGCTGTCTCCATGGGCAGCCTAGACAGCAGGACTCCACCGAGCACCTGCAGTGTGAAACACTTGACATAAGACTCCAGTGCCAGCTGATACTATTTACTGTGTCTTGCTTGAATGCCTCTCCAGAAGGTCCCTGCCCCTCCTATAGCTTCCATGTCTTTTCTGCCAGCTTCCTATGAATGCCTCAGGTCTCCTACAGTGTCTCAAGTCGCATAGCATGCCTATACTTGGGTGACTGAATCATCCTCTGCTTAGACGCCATGTGTTTGCTCTTTGGCATGATCTATTTCATATGGGTACATGAAAATTATGTTCACTCTGCATCATTCCCATTGACAGAACTACCAGGACACATTTTCTTTTAAATAGGTGTTGTCACAATACTCTGGCCAATACTACAGCTAAGGATGCACAGATCCCTGTTGCAAACATATTTTGGGGTTTCTGTCCCCTATCTTCTCAGTCCCAGTCTCCAGGCAGTATATCATAAGCAAACTCTTAGCCAGGCTGTCTCGTTCTCCTTCATTTCTTCCAGCAACCCTTCACTTCTTTTAAATTTCTTGCCATTAAAATCAGGGGTAATGGTACCACCATGGTCATGACTGACATCATCACTGCTTTTGTTGCTATGCCAATGAAGTCATCATTGTCATTGTCACCACTTATTTGTACTCATGCCAAGAAACTTCAGTTCAAAACTGGAACTTTGTTCCACTAATTTCAAGATACACTAAATATCTTAGAGAGCCCAAAATCTAAACACAGGAGACTGAAAGTAGGAGAAGAAAATTATTTTGAATGCAGACATCCATCCGCATAAGCAGTGTCTTCATCATAGTTTTCACTGAGGTGATCTATCTTGAAAAGTTATCAAAGCTGTAAATGGCAATAAGTGTGCTAATATATGTCCTCCAACATTGGTCCTTGCCATCAGAGCCCCTGCATGAGGTTTCCAGCAGCACAGGGGGACTTTGTCGTGAAACCTGCTAACCAGCTCTGGATCCACCTACCCCTATTGCATCCCAGTTTAAGCTCAAGCTGTGACAGATATTTAACAAATGAAGCAACTAACAAAACTCCACATGTATCCTGAGACGTTTTTTACCCATGGCAGGATTTAATACAGTTGACAAGATAAAATAATTGATCAACATTAAAAGACAGTAATAACGTAACACAGAGATAAGCATATCTGTCAAGGGAATATTTTTAATTTAGTGGCTTAATTTAATATTTTAGGAAACTAATCTAATATTCTATGTTTCTGTTTTGTGGATCCATCAGCATGTTTTAATCATTCTGTTTGATTTTCCATTTTACATTAATTAATGTCAGAATAGTACTGCTCTAAGATTTCAATAATCTAATCTGCTTTTTTTTTTCTTGTTGACTTATAATTTAAATTTAAAATTTGGTTTGACCTTTGATAATTTAATCTGGTTCTTAAACAAGTAATATATGGTACTGGAGCCTGATCTCTGTAACAAGAGACAAGAATCTTGCTCTCTTTTCAGAGATCATCCTTCAACCCTCTCAAAAACTTTACAAACATTAATAGGCTCAGGTTAACTTGTTTATTCTGAAATCAGCTCTCTGAACATCCAGTAGGAAAGAAGAATTCCTCCTGACACACTGCTAACTCTGCAAGGATTATGAGAGTACTTCACAGAGGATCTTAGAGCCACAGGTCTTCAGCATGCTCATGTGAAGTTTTTATCTTATTCCATGTTTTACCTGATATAAGTGAACACACTTGCAAAAATAACACAAGCATAATGGAACCCTTATGACAGTCAACCAAATAAAAGGAGATAAATACATTAACTACCTAAAAATGTAGGTTCATATATAAAGATGCTATTACAAAGAAAGAAAAATATGATGAGCAGGAAAGTTTTTATTTGCTACAATTAAAACTGACTGAACCATCATAAGAAGACCTAATTTTCTAAGTTTTTGCCTCCATGGGATTTTGCAAGATATAAATTTTTGTAACGATTGAATGTATCAACCTTGGTGAGGCTCCCTATTCAGTGACTATTATCTTAGAAGAAAGCAGGAGAAGGCACACTTCCCTCAAGAGTTTGAGGGGGGCAGGGAGTTAAAGTAAAAAACTTTACTGTAACTTAGATTTCACTTATATGTCGACAAGTAAGTTGAACTCTACTTCCAAGTCTGAGTTAGAAACAAAGTTAATCTCTTGGAGAGGCTGTGCAGGACTATTTGATACGTTGCTTTACAATATGGGAAGACAATAACAACACAGAAGCCAAGAAACAACAATTTCAGAGCAGTATGAGATTATTTTGATGGCCAGTGAACTTCAGTGTTAGCTGAGATAATTTAGTCTGCATAAAAACTTCAGGTATTTCAACAGTCTGTATCACAACTGTACAATTTGCAGTGTTTTCATTTATTCCATGTCATAGGAAAGCCTACCTGGAAGATCTCCATGTTTTTACTATACTACTAATGGTTTGCATTGCAATCCCATAACTTGTCCCGTCAAAGTTCCCTTGTTGACTATCTGCTCTCACTTACTTCTCACCCTTGCTTCCAGTCCAAGTACACTTGCCTAGGCAAAATCTGTGGCTGTTGAGTACTGGTATCACCCCCCAAGCTCCTTTCCCAGCTGTTCTGCCTTTCTGTTGTTCTTCCCACTCTTTTTTTTTCATCTCTGGAAATTATGTGCTAGGTTATAGCTTCAGCAGCAGAGCCACTGAGAACATCTCCCTTGTCTCTAGTAACAGGAAAGATCCTGCTCAGCTTATCTCTCAGCTGGAACACACTCATGGACAAGAAATTGCAGAAGGATACATCTTGAACAACTCCAACTTTCTTATCCTGTCTCCATAGGAGAGGTGCTCCAGTCCTCTGATCATCTTTGTGGCCCTCCTGTGCACTTGTTCCAAAAGCTGCATGTCCTTCTTGTGTTGGAGGTTCCAGAACTGAACACAGGACTCCAGGTGGGGAGCATGCAACTTTCAAAATATTTTTTTTAATATCTATTTAATATCTAATTCTCACCTCCCTTTTTGGATGTATAGGCTGTGGTGGGTTTAATCCTAAGACATGCAGTGTCAAAGTCTTTAAAATGAATGTAGTGCAAAACAAAGTCCTCAGTTCATTTACCACAGATAGAATTATTCCATTTCAGTGCAGTTAAGGACCTGGTCATGTTGCAGAATAGATGACACCAGATTAGGTTGTCAGTCAAAAAGACTCTTCAGTTCAGTTTGGTCACCTGCTAGAATATATGCTGTTCAGTCCTGGTTATATGAGCAGGCAGTCCTCTGGTGCAAACACCTCCTTCATCTATGTGGGTCACACTTCCAGAGCCTCTGCACCTGAAATCTGGGCAGTTGCAGGGCAGGACACAGCCACAGCCTTTACCCAGACTAGAGAAATCAGGTGGTCCCAGTGAAGGGCTAGAAAACTAATGTGTCTCCTTATTGAATCCACCTGCATTTGTATTTTAATTAGGCTAGTACTTTCTTCTGCCAGGTCAATAGGACACCTGTAATGTTTCACTTATGAAAAGGAAAATATCCAGAAATGCTAACAGCCTTGGATGACAACTTTATAATGAGAAAATATCCTTATGCAGGTTAAGGGGGTCATTTTAGATGAGCAGGAATATGAAATTCCTGACAGATAGGTTAATCTGAGGGAAAGCTAAATGAAAAAAAAGAAAAGCAGGCTTCTTTAGCAATTTGACAACAAGAAAATATTGAGGAGTACATTTATTATATTTGAAGCAGAAGGAAAAACAGATTAATTCTTCATACATTTTCCACCAGCTAAACTGCCTGCATTACTCACAGTTTACACTGTACAAGAGGCACCTGACAGATGCCACACACTTCCCTGCCATGCCACCTGGATCTAAAAGCCATGAACTCTCCCAATCCCTCTCCCTATCGGACTCCTTCTATCTTGTATGCGTGATCTGTGACCCACAACCAATCTCTTGCCATCATGCAAGAGGAAGGCTAGAGAATTTCATGCAGCTGTAGTGCTTGTGCCTCTGAGAGCATCCCTTGCTCAAGAAACCCCTGCTAGATATTTCCCATGTTGTGATCCTGCAAATCTGCAAGTGGCAGTGCATGTGCTTCCCTCCCAGGCATTAGGGGAGCAGGAGGCAGTGAGTTTGGCTCAGGCTCTTTAGATCACCAGCTCAAGGTAATATTTCTTATTGAAACAAAATCATATGAAGGATGGCAAAACAAAGAAATTCTCCTAGCCTATGAACTTCGCAATCCTCCATAGTCTTTCATTTAACACCCAAAAAGGCATCTGGGTCTCAGTGACATCTTGAAGTTGGTGTTGCCCAGGCTTTTATTTCTAACAGAAAATGGTTGTGTGCCAGTGGGACCAGACAGAAAGGTTGTTGTCTGTTCTGCCACTGGAAACACAGTCTGACCTTACCTCATTCCCAGTTCTGGCAATACAATGTGCTATCCTGGAGTGCATCTGCCTTGGAAGAAAAAAATGCTGAAAAACACAGATTTCATCTGAAATTCTGAAAAGGGGGGCCTGGAAAATGTTGCTGGGTAGGAAGCAGCTCCAGGGCCATTTAGGAAAATGGTGGCAAATGCTGGAAACAGTTGTTGTAGCCATTTTGGAAGTGGCTTGGTCTGATTCTGTAGAAACCAGAGCTGGTTTCCAAGCTATCCATCATGTGGCTTGTACTAGCTTCATTCCTCTCCCTATTGTTTCCTCCCACAGCAGAAGAGCTGTCTGTATTTAGTTAAAAAGGCAACTCGTCCTCTACCTGTTGCTCCCCTCTGCTTGGGCACAGACCTCAAATTATCATCTGATCTGCAGCAGAAAGTCCTTGCTGGGGTCCTGGCCTCACACCACAGTTGGCAGTCATGCTGTCTTTTCTTTTCCAGCTCTCCACTCAGGTGAGAGTGATTTAGCAGGAGGAGACTCCTGAAACACTGCAGAAACTTGAGTGTAGCTCTGTCATGGAGGGAAGTAAGCACACTGATCCAGGCAACAGAAATAGGCTGGTGGGCTATGGGCCTCTTAGTCCTCCACATTGCCTGGTGTTTTGTACTTGAGAAGACAGATTGGCCTGCTTCCCATGACTGACATCCCTTACACACCACACCAACAAAGACAAATTGTGGTTAGTTGTGCCATGCTGGACAGATACCTAACTCTGCACAGTGTATAATGGAATAAGTGGTTACAGAGTGCAGAAGATAAAAACTGTGTCCATGCTATGTACAGTGGTGTTGTGAATGGGAACATAAGCTGCTGGTGTCATTTAAACCAATGAGCTGATCCTACATGAAGCACAGCACAGGACAAATCTTCAGATTTATATCTCTGTATTTCTCTCTGGCACCATCTCCTGAACGTGTCAACATGACACAAGAAGGGCAAAATCAGGCTTTTTTTTCTTTTTTTTTTTTTTTTTTTCTCTCAAACATTTCTATTTGCTAGCTCACCCAGATAGGTGCTGAAGCAATACCATAATGATGTCCTCCATACCAGCTTCTGCATGGGCTGCTGGCTGCTTGTGGTGACCTCCGTGGCCTGGGGCAGGCCACCATTGCTCCGCAGCACATTGCAATCTGTAAACGCTTTGAAGAGAGTTCTTCTCTTTGAAGAGAAGTCTCTCTGGAGTCACCTCTCAAGTTACAGGGATAATCAGCAATTCATCACTCGCAACAGTCCGCTGTATCTGTACCCCATTGAGTGGTTTCCCATTCTACTCTGTTTCATTAATCCCTAGGAGTGCATCAAGAACTTGTCTTGGATCCTTTCCCAAAGGAAGATGCTGGCTGCCAAGAGGATCTCCTCACATATGGGCCCCCAGTCCCCTTACACTCACACATGCATGTTCCCACATGTCCAATGAATCAAAAAGCCTAGAAAAGAGTGGGCAGATTCTGTTGAGGTTACTGTAGTCAGCTGCACTTGTTGAAGTTAAAATTGCAGATTTATTTTAAAAGCACCTACAGTTGAATTTAAATTTTATTTCCTCTGGCAGCCAAGTTAATGGGCTATTTTTTTTTCTGTACAGAGCTGTAAGTGTCTTACCCTTAATGCTTAGTAAACATGAGATTGGTTTCCAGGTAGATTGTTTCCTCACTCATGCTCCAGCTCTCCTTTGGCATCATATTCCCGCAGCCCTCAAGCACTGAGACAGGAGAGGGTAGAATTTGTCTCAGGGTCTTTTTTTTGGGGCACTTTGAACCTCTCAAAAACATTAATCCCATTTAACAGCATTATCTAAGCTCCTGATATTTTCTGGATGTAAACATGTAACTCTGTCTACAGGCAGTACCTCTCAGGACACTGCAAGAGGCAACATGTAGGAGAGGACTGTGCTGTGCAGGGGGAAGATGTTTGTGACTCCAGCCCTGTGATTCTCAGTGTTTATGGGCTTCTATCTGTGAGGTTGCCAGACTGGTTCTAATGTCTGAGCGAGCCTGGGCTTCATATCACAGGGTGTTTTTTTAAAGAACAGTTTGCTGGTTTTCCTTTTTTTTTTCATAACAAGCCCAACCCCACCTCCACCCTTGGTTCAACTTAATTCCTAATATTGCTTTTAGTGTGTAAGGAGATTTTGTGTTGATATTTTCACTCTTTTAGTCAAGGAATAATATTAAATTCTCCTCCAGTTGCTCAAAGACACACAGACACAAGGCTCATAATTAATTCTATTCACTCTTGGCAACCAGAAGTTCTAAAGGGGGCAACTGAGGAGCTAAATAGGTTTGAGTGATGTCTGAGGGACGTTTTAGTACAAAATGTTTTCTAATGAAGTGTGTTGTATTCGAGCTTGGGGCCAGGAGGAAGAGTTTTCCCTGCAACACAAGAATTTTTTATATTCTAAATATTCTGTCCTATGCCAGGACACAGTATAGATCTATAAAAACCAATTCCAAAAATGAAAAAAAAAACAAATAAGCAACAACAAACTAACCAAACTGCAGGTTGTGTAGTTTCTGAGTTATTTTAATGGGTTTTTTTGCTTAATCTTACTGGTTTAGTTTGGGTTTGGGTTTTTGTTTGATTGGTTTGTTGTTGAGATGTTATTTTTAACTACTTAGTGCTTGAAATTTTTTTGGGAAAAATATCAGAGTAGTCACTCTGATACCAAAAATGAAGTTTTCTGGCTCAAAATAGTCCAATACAGAGTGTCAATTCTGAAGGTTTTCCAAAACATTTACAGCCAGGCTACTCATTATGACTTCATCTGCTTTCAAATGTGTTTGGATTTTTTTGAAAAAAACCCCAACAAAACAACAAACCCAAAATAAACAAAAATTAAAAAGGAAATTACTTGTTCAGTGAATTGCTGTCAAGCTCTATTCAAGATATCCAAAGCACATCATCTGATTCCATTCTGCATCACGTTGCATCAACATTCTGCAGCCAAAGCTGCCTATTTCTACAGAGGGTTATGAAGACCATCTTTCCATGAGAGTCACTTGGACTGTGGGGCATATAGGAACCGAACAAAAAAGTGAAAAATATGGGAAACAAACAGCCCAGCTGGTAGAAGATAACTCTGCAAGCTGACAATATATCAAATTGATATCAGGAATGTATGTTTGTCTCAGCAGTCTTTAGATCAGAGATAATCTGTCCCCCAGACTCAAGCTGGATCTGGCAAATCCGTATCATGTGCTCAGTCTAATTCAAAGAAATGTACTTGGTTGCTCATCCCTGATCCAGCTGAAATGGAGGCTGCCAAGTTAGTGCACTGTCCAGTATAAAGAGCCTGAATGACTATTTGGGGCTGAGACAGTCAAAATGCAAAGCAGTCTCATACATGCACTGCCTCATTGCAAAGCCTGTGATTTTAATAGAATGCATCAAGTGTTCCATCACACTCTCAAATCCCAAGCTGAAAATTTGGAAGTACCTGCCTAATGATTAAACACAGAAATTAATTCACGTTTTGTACCTAGCATTGCAGGAAAAAATTACCACCTAGTGTGGATGGCTGACAAAAATATTCCCTTAGTCCCTTTGCAACCATCAGGGAGTGAAGGCTGCAAAAACCTTCCTTCCTCTGTTCATTCCTAGAATGTAAGATGACAATAGAACATTATTACAGCCATACACCAGGCAGATTTAAAAAAGAAAGTCTGTATGTTTCCGTTGGGAAAAAATACACAATTTCCAGTCAGATTGCATTTGCACAGGCCAGGAGACTCTGGGAGCCAGGGACACCAGCACAAGGTTAGAAAAAAAAAAATCAAGTCAAATGCAAATTGCAAAGAAGACAGAGGAGGCAGGTAGAAGGAAAGCCTTATTCAGTAGGGAATGTAGTTGCAAAAACAAGCTGTGCCTTCTGCTTTATGGCTGTGTGGCAAAGTTGCAGTTGCTTTCCTTCCCATCTTGACTGCAGCAGGCTGAAAGGGGTGCAGGAGTAATTCAGAACCTCAGGACCTGGCAAGTGTCCACAGGTCTTTGCAACACAAAGCACAAGGAGGCCTTCCTCAGGATTCACTTCAACAGTTGCATGTCCTTCTTTTGTTGGGGGCTCCAGAACTGGACACAGTGCTCCAGGTGGGGTTTCACAAGAGATGAGTAAAGGGGAAGAATCACCTCCCTTGACCTGCTCGCCATGTTTCTTTTAATGCATCCCAGAACGTGGTTGGCTTTCTGGGCTGCAAATGCACATTGCTGGCTCATGCTGAGCTTCTCATCCACCATCACCTCCAAGTCCTTCTCCCCCAGACTGTTTTCCACCTGTTATCCACTCAGCCTCTATTTGTGCTTGGGATTGCCCAGACCCAGGTGCAGAACTTTGCACTTGGCCTTGTTGAACTTCATGCAGTTTGCACAAGCCCTGGATGGCATCCTGGATGGAAGCTCTGGATGGCATCCCTTCCCTCCATTGTGTTGACCTCACCACACACTTTGGTGTCATCAGCAGACTTGCTGAGGCTTCACTCAATGCCACTGTCCATGTCACTGACAAAGATGTTACACAGCACCAGTCTGAGTATTGTCCCTTGGGGAGCACCACTCATCACAGGTCTCCATCTGGGCATCAAGCCATTGATCACCACTCTTTGAGTGTGACCATCCACCCAGTTCCTCACCCAGCGAGTGGTCCATCGATCTAACTGGTAGTGTTCCAGTTTTGATACCAGGATGTCATGCAGGACAGTGTCAAAAGCTTTGCACAGGTCCAGGTAGATGACATTGCTTGCTCTCCCTTTATCCACCAGTGCTGTGACCCCATTTTAGGAGGCCACCAAGTTAATCAGGCAGAATTTGCCCTTGATGAAGCCATGTTGGCTGCCAACAATCACCCCTTTGTTTTCCACGTGCCTTAGCAGAGCCTTAAGGAGGATCTGCTCCATGACCTTGCCAGGCACAGAGATGAAACTGACTGGTCTGTAGTTCCCTGAGTCTTCCTTTTTTCCCCCTTCTTAAAAATGGGAGTTATCTTTCTCCTTTTCCAGTCAGTGGGAACTTCGTCAGACTGCCAAGACTTTTCAAATATGATTAACATAGACTTGTGTACCTTCAAGTCTTTCTGATGGTCACAAACCTGCTCTTCTCCTCCAGTGTGGAGATCTTCCTTTTTACAGTCCATGCTTTCACATTCTCTAACCTGGATGGTGTGACCAGAGCTAAGTAAACATAACTCAAAATTGCCACCAATTCAAAAGAAGCATTTTCATGTTTAGACTTCTTGCATAGGTGCAACTTCAGATCAAGAAACAGGGTGCAGAAGATTAACAAAATCCTATGGCTCTGATAGTGGTGCCTGAGAGGAGAAAATACAGACCACCATGATAATGGGAATAGTGGGTAGAGTGAGAACCGTTCAAGCATCTTCTGGTAAATCAGTGCCTAGATAAGATACACCTTTTGGTGTATCCCATGTCTGTAGCACAGCTAAATGTCATCATCTTCTTTGCAATGAATGGATATAGTTTTGATAGGGTTCTACGGGTATTTTGTATGCAAAGTCAATAAATGAATAAATCAGCTGATGATGGGTGGGGGAGGTTTTGCTAACAACTGCTAAGTTTTTCCCATTGTTTTCTAGGAAATAAAAGAAGGTTTTTGTAATTGTTCAGTTTGTCTGCCCATCTCCTAACTCCCTCCAATTGCTTTTGAACATTTCACATTAAATCATCCATATTTGGTAATACTGGGCAGCCAAACAGTGCTGGTAGAACAACCACCATATCCCTAGCTGCAGGAGAAGGAAATGTGAGGCATCCCTAAGACATAACTGTTGGGAAGCAAGTTTCATCAGGTTAGACTTGACTGCAGTTTTGCTGCCATCAAAACTCTGAACATATTTATGTCAAGTGTGCTATCTCTTGTCAGCTCTCAACCTATATATACCTGCACAGCACTCTTCAAGTACTTATTCAGCATTTAACCAGCATAGCAGCATATAACCAGCAACACTCTTCCAGGTGGCTAGAAAAAAACCTGTGACATTATTTTTGGTACTTGGAGCTGAAAAACAACAAGAAATTTAACATTTGCTTCTTGTATGCTCTGTATGGATCCCAGAGAAGGCTCAAGATGTACAACAGTGGCCAAGCCACTCCAGAAAGATGAGAAGTTGCTCTGCAGTACCCTGCCTCTGGGGCAGTGATTGCAACCCGGAGCAGTGAAGCTGAGCCAGTTTCAGGAGCAAGGAACTGAATGAACATACTTGAGACCTGTGTTTACAATACAATAAGAAATATGCCAATAAATGCATTAACCACAGAATTGTAACTACCAGATGCTGCAAATGGTAATGATGTCCATAAGGGAGGGAAGGGTGAACAGCAGGTTATTTTCAAGTGCGCTGATATGACTGCACAGCTACTGCAGACTTCATTGCAGGTCTTTTGGGGTTGGGATTTAGCCTTCAGCTATCTTACTATCTATATATCTTAAGCTTACTATCTACTTATTCTTTACAGGCTTGTTTCACAAACAGAAAAAAAAAAAAAAAAGTTAAACAGCTTAGGCAAGAAAAGGTGCAAGAGCAAAATGGGACCGTCATAGGGTCCAAAAATGTAGTATTGCTCAATTTGTCAGCAAATAGTTATCTCCTTGGCTACTGAAAACAAGGAATTGGTGAACTCTTGTCTTCATTAAATTATTTATTATTTATTATTTGCATCTCCATATTAATTTTTTATAAGAGGTCTTGTTTAGCAGGTGTGACTTAAAGATTTTGCTTCCAAGAGCCTGTGCTGGAGAGGAGAGGTGGTGGGATTTGACTCATCTGCCCAAGAAAGGGTACAAACTTGCATCTCCCAGGGATTTTTTTCCTGGCAGCCTGCAATCTGCATTAATTTATTCAAGTGTGATATATAAATAATACAGCAAATATGTAGTACCTGATGGAGCAATGGCAGGACAAAGCAGATGACCTGCTGGAGTTTACAAATTGTCTGTGACAAGTGAGCACAGCACCATGTTTCGTGGAAGGAGTGAATTGGACACTTGCCTGATTCAGCAAAGAAACTGTCTTTATAATTTGCATTTCACCTAAATTTTATCTGTCCCCTGGCTTTATTTCCAAGAAGTTGGCTTTCAGTAGACTGATTTTTTTCACCCTCTCCAAACTTCATTTCCTTTGACATATTTTTTAATTAGAATTTTTATTTATCAGTTGTCAAGTATAAAAAATATTTTGATTCAGCATGAAACATAATTGTGCTACAACAAAGCTGAAAGACTGACTCAGTAGCAAAAGTGCTCAGAACTGAACAGCCAGTCTTCAATTCACATTAAAAAAGGATGAAAATTCCCAGTCTGTTGAAAGCAGAGCTGGCATTTAGGCAATGAAAGGCACACAAGTAAAGTCTTATTTTTAAAATAAATTGTCAGGAAAGTAATTCTTAAATGAAATAAGATATTGGTTGTCAAAAATATTTTTTAAAAAAACCAAAAACCAAAATCTAAGCCCAAGATCTCCATCTGGGGATCCTGAAAAGGAAGAGGGGATAGTGGGCAGAGTGAAATATTTGTAACATGCTTCCAACTATTGGCCAGACTCTTTATGCAGCTGGCCTTTGTCTCCATGTTTTGCATTATTAGGGCCAAATGCAATTGTACATAGTCACAGGGTTGCATATTCTGGAGATATTAATCTAATGCAAATGTCTAATGAAGTTTTGTGGCTACTTCTCATTTCTGGAATGCTGGCAGAGCTGATTTAGAGGGTGGATAGACAGATACTCTCTATGCTCCCGGATTTCTCTGGCTTTTTCACGTAGAAATGTAAAGATGTGTTGTTTCTAACACGTATCTGAAGCCATGCAGAGCCCTTACATGTTCTTGTTCAAGAAAACTGCTTAGGGGAAGAGATGAGCCATTGCACCTTAACTTTGTTTGATGGAGAACAGAACCAGCTGTGTTAGAATACTTGATAGTGTTTAAAAAGCGTTTGTTAAAAAAAATTTGAGTGCTTGCTTCTGATTCTTTACTGTATAGCAGGGAATACAGTACTTGGCAACGTATATGGGAGATACAGTTGGGACTGATTAGAAGTGGTTGAAAGGTTTCTTATTTGTTCCTAGAAAACCACTCTGGAATAGACCAGCAAATTAGGAACATAAAAACTAACATAAAACCAAACCCTGCAAAAACCCAAAACCAGCCTACACAAAAGTGTTAAAATGGCTGTGTTGGTGTGAAGAAGGAGGATTTATTTAAATGCAAATCAAAAGTCTTTGTGGTTGGATTAATCTTGTAATATTATATTTTGGGCTTCATGAAATTGCAACCAAAGGAAAATGATAGCAAATATTTTAACTACAGTAAGGGGAAAATGTATAGAGAGTTGACAGACTCAACAGCCATTGCATAGCACAATTTCTGGAATACACTGAGTCTTCAGGACAAAACTGAAAAAAATGCTGAAAACCAAAGAAGAAATTCTAAAACTAGGTAGTGGACAAGGCTCTTACACCATGTCTAGATGAATCACTGCATGAAAAATGCATCTTTGGAAGATTAAGCTAAAACTACAAGACCACTTGGTACAAATCATAAGCACAGAAGATTTAAGTGTAACATGTGCTAGATTTTTAATCAGATAAATTAAATACACAACTGCCTTTAAAGTACGTTCAATGTGAGCCAAATTTAGACTCAGTTTTGATCACAGGAAAAATAACAGTGGACTTTGCATCAGGGCCCAGGATGCCACTGTAATAATTTTAAATACAGACTGAGACTGTATTTGATTTACATGTTTTCTAAAACCAAGAATGACTGATAGAATCTCAAACAAGCACAGTCTAGGCTACGTTTGTGGAATAATGAAGAGGGAGACTCTGCTCAGCTGCCTTCCATGGCCAAGAATTTAGGATATCTAGCAAACATGAATTCAGGGGGAGATAATACACCATGTGAGCTATTGGTATCAAGTAAGGAAAAGACAAGTAGCTCTCAACTTCAGCAGCAAGTGACACAAGAGTCTCCCTTACAAAAGGTCTTCTCTGCCCTTTGCAACCCACCATTAATCATTAGAATCTCTAGTGTATTAGGAGCTAATTCTCCCAATATGAGAGTCTTTGCTCATAGTATTCACTGTCAAACCTCAGAACTCTAAAATTAGTCAAACATGTGATACGATGTGAAATTTCAGGTCCTAGCAAGCTGCAACACCAGTAATACCTCAGGATGCCAATCACTGTAACAGCCCTACAGATCTGCCAAGGCATTTCCTTTCATCATGGTCTGCAGTAAAGAATTTAAGCTACCTGCTTTAAATCTGCTTACTTAATTTGATAGTTTAGAGCATCATGACACTTAGCTGCTATCACAAATTCATTTCAAACTCCTACCAAGGTGGTGCTGGAGCAACTGCATGGAAGAGGGGAGGATTAATGGTGGCATTGTCACTAGAATCATAGAATCATAGAATCTTAGGGGCTGGGAGAGATCATCTAGTCCAACCCCCCAGCCAGAGCAGGGTCACCTAGAGTACATCACACAGGAACTCATCCAGGTGGGTTTTAAATGTCTCCAGTGACGGAGACTCCACAACCTCCCTGGGCAGCCTGTTCCAGTGCTCTGTCACTCTTACAGTAAAAAAATTTTTTTGGATATTCACCTTGAACCTCCTATGCTCCAATTTACACCCATTACCCCTTGTCCTATCACTGGTCATCACTGAGAAAAGCCTAACTCCGTCCCCCTGACACTCACCCCTTACATATTTGTAAACATTGATGAGGTCACCCCTCAGTCTCCTTTTCTCCAAGCTAAAGAGACCCAGCTCCCTCAGCCTTTCCTCATCAGGGAGATGTTCCACTCCCTTAATCATCTTCGTAGCTCTGCGCTGGACTCTTTCGAGCAGTTCCCTGTCCATTTTGAACTGAGGGGCCCAGAACTGAACACAATACTCCAGATGTGGCCTCACCAATGCAGAATAGAGGGGGAGGAGAACCTCTCTTGACCTACTAACCACACCCTTTCTAATGCACCCCAGGATGCCATTGGCCTTCTTGGCCACAAGGGCACATTGCTGGCTCATGGTCATCCTCCTGTCCACCAGGACCCCCAGGTCTCTTTCACCTACACTACTCTCCAGCAGTTCAGCCCCCAACCTATACTGGGACATGGTGTTGTTCTTCCCCAAATGTAAAACTCTGCACTTCCCCTTGTTGAATTTCATCATGTTTCTCCCCGCCCAACTCTCCAACCTGTCTAAGTCTCTCTGAATGGCAGCACAGCCTTCTGGTGTGTCAGCCACTCCTCCCAGCTTAGTGTCATCAGCAAACTTGCTGAGGGTACATTCTATACCCTCATCCAGGTCATTGATGAAGATGTTGAACAACACCGGTCCCAGTACCGACCCCTGTGGGACTCCACTAGTCACACACCTCCAACCAGATTCTGCCCCATTGACTACAACTCTCTAGGAAAAGCTCTGGTGGTGCTTAGCATCTGCCAGTGCCCCACACAACCAATGGGCAAGGATGGGACAAAGAGGCATAACAGCCAAATGTGGCATCCTGGATAACATATGTGAAAGCTGTCTCTAAGACAAGGACAGCAGATTTCCACGTTTATGTTCACCTCTACATCAAATTATAAGGCCTTTTTTCAGGGGTTATGTCTTCACAGGAAAGCATATTCTATCAAATCCCATGGCAGCATTCAAAATATTTTGTTAATCAACAGGTCTAGCATTTGCATTTGTGCAAGAAAAAAGAAGGCATTATCATGACTTATTGGCTCAGGTAGAGCTTTACAGATGCTGTCTTCAGTTAGCATCACTTACCTGTTGGCTGAAATCCACTATTGTGCCACTCCTGGTAAAAATCATAAATAGTTCTTAGACCATGTAAGCCTGGAGGGTAACTGGTGAGCAGACATTGTACTTGTACTTTATACAAGAGTAAATATCATCCCATATGCCTTGAATTGTCAAAGCAGATGTTAACTGAACTTTCCTTTTTCAATAGTCTTCTCTGTATTTTAGTGAAAGAATAAAAATATTACATGCCTTTGGCTCAAAACATTAATGAGCTAACAACAAAAACACTCTTTATAATAATTCAGCATTCTTCTCCTTGTTGTCATAATCCTGATTTTAAATGAGGACCATAGTCAGGTGACACAGTCCTTTGAGACTACTCTTTTCAAGGAAAGATGAGTAATTTTTTCCTGTTGCCAATCTTGTAGCTGGCATTTTCTGGAGAAGACCTACTGCAAAAGATGGGAAATCACATGAAATGTTAACCATCGTAATTCAATGAAAGTGCTAGGCTAATAATAAGTGGTAGATAAGCTGTTGTTTGTTTTGCCTATTTTAGAATCAAGATAGTCATATAGGCCATGATAGTATAAACATGTTTCCAGAGCTGGAAAGACCTCACAACAAAGGAAGTAGAATATAACAACCCAGGCTGTAGCTGAGGGTTCATTTAATAACCCACTCAACATCAGCAAAACAATGACTTTGTTGATTTCAATGGGAAGAGGATAGCAAAAAAAGGTCCAGCCCACGGCAATGAAGGAAGAGCCTAAGTTGAATGGAAAATCTGACAAGTCTGGAAAATCTGACCAAGTCTTGCAGATCTCCATCTGCTTTCCATTGTAATTAGATGCCTGCATGTTGGAGAGCTGATTGATCATATGTACTTGTGGGAGTACTTGCAGCATCCATCTTGTTGATCACCTAAAATACATCATATAACAATTCCTTGATATGTTTCTATGCTTGGCATAGACACAGACAGATATAGCAATCCCTGGCTCAACATGTCTGCCTTGTGAAGTAGTCATTTCGCTCATTTTCAGCCACTGCAGACTGCAGCTTGTTAAATTCAGAAAAAGAAAATAGAAATGCTTGCATGTGAAACACTGTTCTCCCTATTCAATGTTCATGTAATTCAGCCATTGCACTGTGACCATTGGAGCACATTTATCTTTAAGCACATAAGTAATCATACTCATGTCAATACACCTGTTCAAGTGTCCTACCTTCCCCATGTTTGTGTTGTATTGGCCAGTAGGAGCAACTTTAAGCTGCAAGGAGAAAGAAGGGCTTATAACATTCCCTGTATTCTCATATCCACCCAGGATCCGAGGAACACAAATGCCTCTCAAGTCCTACAATGAGAACATAAAATCTGTTCACCTGATTTTACCCACTGAGCCCTGCAGAAGGACAGCATTACAGCAGCAACTTTGTATTTATGAAACAAAGGAGCTCGGCTTTGAAAACCAGAAGACTACACTGTATTCAAAGTGGTTCTTGTACCTGAAGGGCACACAACACAGTTTTATGTACAGCTTCTGAGATTCTCTTTCAAGTAATCACGTAGATGTTTCAGCAACCAAATGTGAATTCATTCCTTTTCCTTGGATCTAGGAGTGTTTACTTCACAGGCATTGCTTATACAATGGTGTAAAACCACAAGAAAGCATGTTTAAGCTATGTAAGCTGGAGCAAAAGCATTTTTGGCAGGAACAGAGCTACATAGAAAGGTTTGTACAGGTGCAGTGCAATGGACACAGAGGTTAATGCTGCTGGTGTTAACACAGCCATGCTAGAAAGCCATTGCTCAGTGCTTGCATAATTCTCTTCTTCCTTAAGTTGGTTTTCCTGTTAAACAAGGACAATGCCCAAGTAAACATAAACTAAAAAAAATTGCCTTTTTACACAGTCCAAGAAACAAGGGAAGCATCTCACATAAAAACTGAAAGAGGAAGGAAAACCTTCCTTGCTCTTTGGAGAGGAAGGCAGAAGAGGTGTTCTTTTCCTCCCACTCTCTTCATTCACCTCTGAGGATTATAACATGCTTACTCCCAGTACACAGGTATTTTAAGGGTTAGTTAGCTAATATTTATATATTTCACTGATGGAGAACACCATGCAAGCATTATCATTACATGGAAAACATTACTGCAAATGCTACCCACAGCAAGTGGGATAAACCAATGACTTCAAGATGGGATGTGACTCATATGCCTATAATGATAGGCCTGAAGATGCTGCTGCTTTCAAAAACGAGCATCAGATATCAGATCATGATTAATAATTGTAGTCCTGTTCTAAGGAGGACAAAGGCAGAAGGACTCTGGCATGCAAGTACAGAGGAATCAAGAGTCAGCATTGTTAGATGTTGCCAAAATAATACAAAATCACTAAAACTTTGCAATCACTTTCCACCAAGCATAAACAATTCACAGAGTTAAAACAAATGTTACACAAACAAACAAATGTTGAGGGGTTTTTTTAAGATATAATGATGGGTTGTTCACAGATACATTCAGACTTTGCTGGAGGATACTGGCTGAGACTATAAAATATGTTACTTATCTCCATAAAGACACATTTTTAGCTTGAATTTGAAATCCATTCAATGACAATCCAGTCAATGACAGCTGCCACTTCTACAAACAGTCCAACCATGCCTACCAGAAAAACAAACACTGCCTTACCTGGTTTACCAAGTAACAATTAGAGCAAAAATACGCAAGCATTACTGTAGGATAACAATTTAATATGCACCTCCCCATTTCCTGTAAGCCTCCACTAACATAAATATTGCAGGCAGGAAAGGAAAGTTAATTGGACTCAACTCAACCAGCTTTCATTGGAGAAGATACACGTTCATAAACACATCCTGTTTTGCAGGGAAATATAAAATATACATGAACCATAGTCATCTATCAGCTGTTGTATGAAGATCTGTGATCCTGTGATAACCTGTTTTGTTATGTACTCTGTAAATATAGGACATCTGAGTTTGATTTGTTGTAAAATCTCTCTTTAGTTCCTTTACATCTGTTCAAATTTTTAATAAGCATAAGTGTATTCTTATATAGGATATAAAGGTAAGCTTAGAGGAGTTGTTATTTGGTCTTCAAGCAATAATCACAACTTAACAGCTGTACAGGGCATTGTAGCAAGTACTTTTTTATGTTTCACAACAATGAAAGAAAAATGGTGGTCATTTGTGGTCCTTTATGGAAAACCTGCACTTGTTGTTCAGTGTCCCCACATTCCCATTTGGAAGTAAAACACTGAAAGTAAGAAACAAATTTGTTTATTTTGATCACTACCATTGTCTACTCCTGATTCAGGATAAATGGAGACATGCAAGGGTATCTGTAACTTTCCCAGCGTGTATCAGTTGAGTGACTTGTGATAACTCTCTTCAATAATAATTTTTTTTTTTTTAGTTTCTGCATTTGTCTTAAAGCATCTAGACACTCTCTTGAAAACTATACAACAAGAAATCTTGTTACTGCAGCTATTCATGTTGTCCATCAATGCTTCCAGGTCCACTAGGAGCACTTTAGATGTCACAACAAATTGGCAAGATAGCATATACAAAAAACTGGTTTTGTATGGTAACCTTTACAAATGAGATTCACTCACATAGTTTAGGCACCTCTTTAGTGTCAGGCAATTGTCTGGGCTCCATTTAGAGAGAGAAGGTAGAGACAAAAGTCTCCAAAAGGTAATATAGCTGTCTGCAGTGATGATAGACAGGGGTTGGAAACCAGCATAGATTAACATCAACATGAGCTGAACATGAATAAGTGAGCCAGCTGAGAATAGTGCAATTAAAACTTTTGTGATACAGAATCATGCAAACAGCTGTCTCTGCATAGTAATGTGAGTTAATATCAGGTCAATTTGCCAGAAAGCAGCACCCATCCAAAAAACAGTCCTGAAGTCAACATATGCATTTGGTGAAGATGCAGTTCTTCCAATAACTGAGAAATCCAGTACAGCACTTTTCAGAAACATGTATAGAGGCTGACCCAGCTGTACAACCCCAGGCTTCAATATTTAGCAGCGCTGGGATCTTGTTGTACCTGCAATGACCATGTCATAATTTACCTATTACTGTGTAGGACTAGGAGAATGCACACATGTGTAAAAGATACATTTACCCTCTGCCATTGTCTTGTTCTAATTTTAACAGCTCTGAGAATCCCAGTGCATGAGGAGGTGGAAAAGGATATTGGACTCTTTTCAGTCAACTCACAAACACAGGTGGCAGATGCCATTAATTTCAATTCTTAAATTGCTTCTGGAAAAGAATACTTTCAAAGTGCAGTTATGTAGTATTTGTGGATATATGTCTAATATGCAAAAGTAAGGGTAAAAATCACTGTGTTTGCTACTAGGCAAAATGTCACTTGATTTGACATCTCAATGCTGAGCTAAGCCCCAGATTTAGGATTTAGCTTGCATTTCAACACAAATATGCAAAATATAGTCCTTTTATAGCTTTATTTTGATAAGACTTCATTGTCGTAATCAGTCATATTGTTTGAGAGGCACTTAAAAGAAACTGGAGCTAGCAATCTAACAATAGCAAGATACATATAGGTCATTGAATCACAGACTTTATATGACTCACCAACGGTGCAGAACACATTATCTAAAGGTAATGTTTGGTAAACGATTTTATTTAGACAGGGAGACATATGCTTTAATGTTGACTTACTAGGTGGTGTTTTAATTGTGATACTTTAGTATAGTTGCTTTCTTCCAGCTCAGGCTCTGTTGAATAAGCTAAACGTGTGGCACTTCCAATGATCAGCTATCAATAAATCCTGCATCCAGTCTTCTAATTCCATTCAAAGACATAGGTCTCCTTGTTTTCCTGTGTATGCTCCAAGCTGGGGAATACAAACTGCCAAATTTAGTTTGAATGATTGTTTCAGACAGAACCTAGACAAAAGGTGCCACAGTTTTCTTACTAGGCTTTTTTAATAAGTTGGATTAATACCTACCTTGAATTTGAGCTATTGTAACAGTGAACTGGATTTTAAATGAAAATGTTAAGGACTGGACTCTGGAGGCAGAGATGACAACTAAATTACTAAGTGCCACTGAAAATGGCCAGGAGTTGAGTACTTCATTCCCCTATATGACATTAATCAACTCCCACTAAGCCTTTCTATTAAGTACTCAATAAAACCTATTGTTTTCTGAACTTCATTTTCCTGAGTCTTCTCTTAAAAAATTAGTTGAAAACATTTCTCCAGCTGTTGGAGACTTTGCTTGTTTCTTCTTGGAAGTGGTGAAAAGAACAAAAAATCTACAAGATCTTATTACACAGGTGGTGGTTATTAGCCTGAGGTAAAACTTTTGGAGGGATGTATACCTTCTGGATTGAAAATCAGCCATGGTATTTTAGTTTGTCCTCAGTTCGTAGAAACATAGAGAATGGTAGGGGTTGGAAGGGACCTCTGGAGATCATCTAGTCCAATCCTGCTGCCAAGTACATTCACATAGAGCAGATTGCATAGGATCATGTTGGATTGTTGGGCTGATTGGATCGTCAGGTTAATGTCAAAGGTCTGGGCTTCAACAAGGCCAAGTACCAGGTCCTACACTTGGACCACAACAGCCCCAGGCAACGCTAGAGGCTTGGAGAAGAATGGCTGGAAAGTGTCTGGCAGAAAAGGACCTGGGGGTTCTAACTGACAAGCGGCTGAATATGAGCCAGCAGTGTGCCCAGGTGGCCAAGAAAGCCAATGACATCCTGGCTTGTATTAGAAATGGTGCGACCAGCAGAAGCAGAGAGGTGATTGTCCCCCTGTCCTCAGCACTGGTGAGGCCACACCTGGAGTGTTGTGTCCAGTTTTGGGCACCTCAATTCAAGAGAGATCTCACGGTGCTGGAGCGAGTACAGGGGAGGGCAACGAAGCTGGTGAAGGGCCTAGAGAATAAATCTTATGAAGAAAACTTGAAGGAGCTGAGAATGTTTATTTTGAGGAAGAGGAGGCAGAAGGGAGACCTCATCAGTCTCCACAACTACCTGAAAGGTCATTGTAGAGAGGTTGGTGCTGATGTCTTCTCACAGGTTATTAGTGACAGAACAAGAGGGAATGGCTTCAAGCTGCAACAGGGGAGGTTAGACTGGACATTAGGAAAAAAATTTTCAGACACTGGAATAGGCTACCCAGGAAGGTAGTTGAGTCACCATCCCTGGACGTGTTTAAAGGATGTGGTGTTGGTGGATATGGTTATGGGGAGAACTTTGTAGGACAGGGATGATGTTGGACTTGGTAACTACAAGGGTCTATTCCAACTGGAATGGTTCTATGCTTCTATGGTTTTGTGGTCAGGCAGGCTTTGAATATCTCCAGAAAATGAGACCCCACAACCTCTCTGGAAAGCCTGGGTTAGTTCCCTAGTAAGCAGCTTGCAAGGCAACTGGTTCCCAGTCTGACTTCTCATGAATGAACCATGCTGAGGCCTCCCTATGAGCAGGGCTTATTGTCACCCTCCCTCAAATGGTGCTAAGTGTTCAACCCACCCTCAAAGTCAAGGGGTATTCAAAGCACTTTGTATTATACTCATTGAACCTCAGAAGTGTCAAAAAACATACTTTAATCTGTAGCCATCTATACCTTTCTTGCCACATGTGTTAGATCACCTGGTTAGGCTCATGTCCTGGAGTACATTAGAAAGGAGACTGTTTCTCCTCCTACAAATGGAATATTAATAAAGCCCTTAGTAATATTGCAATTATTCTTTCTACTACAACTGAATTGTCCAGGAATTGTCTTCTGCTCTGCTTTACAGGTACATTGTGCATTTGTTACAAAAGCACTTTTTTACCCCTTGAAAATCACTCTTTTCCTCAATGAATCAGTGCAGTTCTGGCTTATTCATGGGGGAAGAGAGAGGGGAGGGAAGTTGGCCACCTTGATTTAATTTCCTCTGTGAAGTAGAGCATATTTCGATTAGGGAGACACAAGGAGACATTTCATGTAGTGACCAAATATTTGAAATTTAATTTCCTTTTTACTGAGCAGTATGTTGTTGCTGTTGGAGTCAACAGTCAGAACAGCTGACCAAGTGATGAAAAAACCTATTTGAAGGTGCTGTGACTGCGATTTTAATTTGAAATTTCCTGCTAATATTTCATGGGCTTTCTTGACAAAGAGTTGCAAAATTTATTATATAGTAATTTTGAATAAAATAGAGTAAGCCAGTTTTCAAATGCATAAGATTAGCTAGCTACCTGTGCAGCGTAAAATGCACAGCAGTGCAGGTATAGGAAAATTCTGCATCTGTATGTGTAACTCTTATTTACTGACTGTTACTAAGTAGAGTTTTGGAGCCACCGTCCATGACTGGTCAGTGTGCAATGGATATATACAACCTGCTTTATTTTTTCTATGTAGCTCTCCA
>NW_009953719.1:1824412-1852064 GCF_000747805.2 Chaetura pelagica | reverse complement strand
TGAAATTCAGTGAAGTTAATTAAAATAATAATACTAATAAAATATTCTAAATCTACAAGAGCTTCCTCTCACAGGGGGAGGCAGGCCTATCCCCATCCAGATAATTTTGTACTCAGAGTGCCATGAAACTTCTTCACAGCAAGAAGGACTCTACTGTGTGCACCACTGGAGGGGAGAGGGCTATTCCCTGGGCACAACCGCTGTCCCTCTGCTGTGAGGCTTTGTGAGGTTATGCTGGACAATGACAGACATTAAGAGCTTTCCTGTAAGCCTGAATTAACTAGGACCAACCATAGCATTTGCTATTTTATACACACACATGCGTACAAGATCACTTGTAATCAAGACAGTTACAACCAATCTGAGAGCATCTTGCTGTACAAAATTATGTCATAAAATGTATGTGATGCTCAGGGTCTGGAAGTAATTCACACAGCTTGTAAGTCAAATAGGGCATGTAAGATCTGCAACATTTTTAATTCAATGATAATACTCTTACACTTCAGATTAAGCAATAATTTCAGGGCTGTGCCAGACTGCAGTCATAAACTTGTTGCATTGCATTAGTCCCAGTGGGAACTAAGGGAAATGTAAAAAATACCCTTTGGTAAGGTAACAAAAAGTTTGATATCTGTGCTACAATAAAGATTCTTCAAGTTTGTCCAGATTTAAAATACTATCAATGAAACAGATGAAAAAACAATATGAATTATAAAATATAGAACTAAAAAATGAAGTATATTAAGTAATGTAGTGAATACAAAACTTAGTTACCTAAATAAACGAGTGACTAGCTACTGACAGGGGATTATGTGGATGGCCATTTTTCAACCGATACAAAGATTCATTAATTGATGAAAAAAAAAAGGATAAGGCAGAGCTTTACTAAGTTTTCCTTTTTGACAGCTGGATTGCACAAGACTACTACTTTCTCAATATCTCATTTCTTCTAGCAGTGAAATTAAATGTAAAGGCAAGTCTTTAACAGCTTTTCTCTTAAGGTTCATAAAATAAGAGTGATACTCAGAACAGATACTAAAGAACATCCACAGCTTTTATGTCTATTATTTTTTCTAGTGATGTGCATAGTGGAAGCACATATCAGACAATTGACTGTAGAATATTCTCTTCCATTTTGCAAGCAAGTGCAGTAAATGGATATAATACATGCAGTGTAATATCACCAATTCACACTAATAGCTGGCAGATGAATTGTGAATTACCATAGGTAGCTGTCACTGTTTGACTCGAGTCGACAACAATGCTCTCGATCCCCTCCCCCTCCCACCCAGGTAGGGAAGGAGAGAGAGAAAAAGAGAGAGACTTGGCTGGATTGAAAACTAAACTACACAGCTTTAATTAAACACTAATGAATGATATAAGAAAATATATATACAAATATGTTCAGGTATGTACAAAAGCCTCTCACCTGCCCCCACCCCCAGCAACTCCCACAGCATCTCTGGAGCTGCAAACAGTCCCAAGAAATCCCAGAGCTGCTCCTGGAGAAAGCACAGAGTGATGAGGGTCAGGAGAGCTCCAGCCTGGGGGTCAACGGTGATGGATGGATGGAGTCCTCCCCGGACACTGGCCATGGACAGAAGAGAAGAGAAGAAGAAGCAGGAAGGAAGTTGTCTTCTGTGATCTCTGACCTTCCTCTGAGATTACGTAGATAGATGGAATGGAATATCTCTGGCCAGTTTTGCTGTCTGTCTAATTCAGCTCCTACAGGGGGGTCATAGATCTCCCCACAGCAGAGTAAAGATGCAACCTTGAAGACCCAGTAGTTAGAAAAACATTCCACTGTTTATTATCATTCCTAGCTGGAACGTTCTGTGACTAGTTAAAAGATAGCTTGCTGAAGAAAAAAAAAATCAGTGAAAGGAAAATTGGCCTCATCCTGGCTTAAACCAGGACAATTGCAAATTGATGAATAATCAAAGACAAACAATAAGCAAGCATAAAGCTTCACATAATATACCTTCTTCATTAATACTCATAACCATCCCTAAGTTCTCTTAGTTATGTCAGTAATTCAGAGGATTGTCCTAGGAAATGAAGTATAGTAAATTTTTTACCAAGTCCCACAGTTCAAGTAAAAAGATTTCATTACATCATCTCACACATATATTTTATTAAGACATATTGGAGACTAACAGATACTTGCTGAGCATCATAAAGTGCACAGATAATAAGGCAGTATTTCACTTGCATTTTAAAAACTTCTCTCTTTTTTTTTTTTTTCCTACCCAAGTTATAGGAAAAACAGTTGTTCCAAATCATCTCATGTATAATGTTGCCCACTCAGTCATAAATGGGTGAGTCCATAGGGTAAATCTCATAAGAAATTCTGCACTATGTGAAAAATAAAACCCAGCCTGAAAAGGTCAGGCAGGTCTATCACACACATATTTGCAGCAGCATGCTTTGGAAATGTGCTGTGCTACTGATGTTTGAAGGGTTTGAGCTTGGTTTTTTTCATCACACACTGAAAAATAATTTATTTCCTCTTTGAGTTTTTCACATTGCCACACTGCACACAAACTAGGGATTTTTCCCTTACTCTCTTAAGCATTAATTTCATAATTTTTACACATATCATCTTGTAAACTGCATGCTCTGCCTCTTGCTAGTCTGAGCTGCCTTTCAGAATTACTAAAAACAGTGAAGATTTAAATTGGTTCTTCGGAAAATACTAGGTTTGAGTTCCCATTTATAAAATAGCGCTTCCACAGTTAATCATAAAGAAAAAAATCATAAACAAAACAACAACAAAAAAAAGGTTGTTCTAGGCTTTGCAATCCTATTCTTGAAGCTAAGAAATGCCAGTTACATCTCAGCACTTTCCATGGTGACCAAATGTTGAAAAAGCCTATGTGCAAACATCCAAATAGTTATTTTGAGAATGGTACAATATAAAGAGAAAACTCTTCTATAGGTCTAAATTCTTATTTTGCTAAATAATTTTTTTATTAAGAGAGTTTCAAGGAATTCTATATGACCAGAGATCCACCTGGCTTGTTTAGGTTATTTAATTTGCAGTCCTTTTTATTGTTATAATAATATTCCTCCTTAACTGCTAAAAGAGCATATGATATGCTTCAGTGTTTGTGAGGCTTGAGGTCTTTGAAGGCTTTTGGGGGTTGTGGTGTTTGGGGTCATTTGTTCAGCTATAGCACATCCCATCCTCACATATTTTGTAGAAGGATGGGACACACAAAGGGTATTTCTTCTCCTGTCATTTCATATCAACTCTTCTTCCAGCACCCTGACACCTCTATACTTACAGTCTCTGTGGTGGCAAATGAATTAACATATGGGTGTGATGTGAATGTGGATTATGTAGAAAGGGGAGATGAAAATCTGTGTTGTCTGTTACCTTTATCTCTGCCCTCAAAAACCAAAAGAAGCTATATACGATATCCTGAGCTTCCAATCTGCTTACGTATGGGGTTAGGAGACACAGTAGCTGGCATAACACCTAAACCTGCAGCTCACACTAAGGTTCCATCAATTCTGGTTGACAAACTAAGGGGATATTGGTTTGAATGGAAGTTCTTTAGTAGAACTCATCTACTGTTCTCACATCTTGTCTTTGCCAGTCTTTCCTGTGAGCAAAAGATCACATATAACTACAAGTTCAAGCAGTTTCTTCCCTGCCTAGAAATAATCTGATATTCCTAGCTTCCAGGGAAAAATAATTCTGCTGGAAATTTGCTTGGTAGAACTGTTCTTTGAATTAGGTCTCCAGAGTTTTTAACTGAATAAATTATTTGTTATCGGCAGCAAACGCTTAATGCGCATTTCTGTTTGCTTGCCTAATTAATTTAATCCTCTTCACTCATGCTCTCCTCCTCTCTTAGCCTGCCACAAACTTGAAGATAATGCAAAGTGCTGTAAGAATACTTCTGCCTGAGAGAATAATAAATTATTTCTCAAGAACAATCCCTGTTGTCTGAGTCTACAATTTAATGATTTCACTAACGTAGGAGAAATGACAAATAACAATTCTCGACATGCATGAGGTACTTAACAGCATGCAGTGAACAATGTAGGTTGGGTTTAGACTGAAAAGGTCTTGGGCATCATTCAGCTCATCCTAAGGTAGACATTTCAAAGAGATTGAGAACAACAGAATCCCAGGAATTCCAGGAAATAACCATCTATCGTCACTGACTACAAAAAGTCTCAGATTAATAGTAAAGATGTAGATCCCTATATTGGATTTGGCTGAATTTGGGTAAGGGAAATCCCACCCTGAGGGCTTACACAACCTTTGGAGGAAGCAATAGCATGAATTCTCTAAGAAGAAATTACAAAACCAAAGAAATGTTTGTCACTCAGTGCTCTAAGGGCCACAATTCCGTGTAAAAGTTCTGGTTTTCACTCAAATGATCATAACCTAAATTATGCTATAAAATTGCAGCTCTTCTGACCCTTAGCTGTTGCTCAGGGACTGCAGGTTTCCAGTTCCCACACCTTTCCTCCACTGGATATGTTTCCTGGATAAGCAAAATCTTCTCAGATATCTCTCTGCAACAAGCTTTTTTTTTTCCTTCTTTTTTTTCTTTTTTTTTTTCTTCTTTAGTGTTCACTGTTGTCTTTTGCTTCTGCAAAGGTGCTCCCTCCAAGTTGATCCTTTTTCCAACCCCTAAGCTCTCATTCACCAAACTGCATATAACAAATGTCCCATATTGGTCTCTAAATTTGAAAGATATGAAGGATGGACCACTAGGTGGGTAAGAAATTGGCTAGATGGTCACACTCAAAAGAGTATGGTCAATGGTTTGATGTCCAAATGGAGACCAGAGATGAGTGGCATTCCTAAAGGGTTGGAACTGGGACGGGTGCTGTTTAACATCTTTGTCGAGCATATGGACAATGGAATTGAGAGCATCATCAGCAAGTTTGCTCATGACATCAAGCTGTGTGGTGGGGTCAACACACTGGAGGGGTGGGAGGCCATCCAGAGGGACCTTGACAAGCTAGAGAAGTGGGCCTATGCCAACCTTAGGAAATTCAATAAGGCGAAGTGCAAGGTCCTGCACCCGTGTCAGGGCAATCCCAAGCACAAATGCAAGCTGGGCAGAGAACGGATTGAGAAATGCCTGAGGAAAAAGACTCATGAATTTTGGTTGATCAGTTATCTATGTGCGCTTGCAGTCCAAAAAGCTAACCATGTCCTGGGTTGCATTAAAAAAAAGCATAGCCAGCAGGCCAAGAGAGCTGATTCTTCCCCTCTACTCTTCTCTCATGAGACCCCACCTGGAGTACTGTGTCCACTTCTGGAGCCCCCAGTATAAGAAGGACATGGAGCTGTTGGAACTAGTCCAGAGAAGGGCCATGAAGATGATCAGAGGGCTGAAGCACTTCACCTATGAAGACAGACTGAGATAGTTGGGGTCATTCAGTCTGGAGAGGAGAAGGCTCCAGGAGGACCTCATAGTGGCTTTCCAGTATCTGTAAACAAGATGCCTTTTAAGTCAGCAAAGGTCTTCTGCTGGTTATTTCCAGCTAAAGGACGAAAACCAGGCCTGCTGCTCAAGGACAAATGAAAGCTAAACGAGAGATGTGTTACAAGACAGGAAGGATGGAGAACAAGTTATGAGGTGAGAGTGGCCTGTCGGACTTGCCCTGCTGTGGAGTCTGGCTCCAGGACTCTACCTGCCTGAATGCCTGGGAAATGAGTCTGAGTCATGGCAGTGAGCTTGCCAGAGTTCTGACCACTGGATCGCTGGGTCCTTCCCGCAGCTGGACACCTTCCCCCCCGTTTTCTGCCAGTTGTTGGGGAAACAAAGCCACTGCTGCTGAGGGGGAACAGTCGCCACCACTGCCGAGCCACAAGGGGCTGCCCCCCCAAAACCAGGGACTGCAGGACCCTGCCAAGGGGCAGCCACAGCTGCCTGCTGAGGGGGGAAGTCGTGGAAGCATCCAGACTGTAGGTAGCCTCTGTGAGGGCATCTGCTTGCAACAGAAGGGGCCTGAGGAAAACTGGGGAGGGACTTTTTACAAAGGACTGTAGTGAGAGGACAAAGGGGAATGGCTTTAACTTGGAAAAGGGGAGATTTAGGTTAGACATTAGGAAGAAATTCTTTAGTATGAGGGTGGTGAGACGCTAGAACAGGTTGCCCAGGGAAATTGTGGAAGCCCCATCCCTGGAAGTGTTCAAGGCCAGTTTGGATGGGACTGTGAGCAACCTGATCTAGTGAGAGGGGTTCCTGATCATTCAAGGGTTGTGGGACTAGAATATCTCTAACCTGTCTTGAAATCCAAACCATTCTATGATTGTATGATCAGTCTCTGCTTGTTCTGTTTTTTCTGTCATATTTCTGTAACTTTTGAAGCTATAGATTACAAGAAAGCCTTTGAGTGTTTTGTAGCTTCTGGATTTCATACTTCTCTGGCATTATACTGCACCTTACAGCTTTAAAAAAATAAGCAAACAAACTTATGGTTAGCTGGTCTCTGCTCTCTCCATAGAGTCCATGTAGAGCAACTGTTGTCTAAATTCAAAAGGACTGCAAATGTATAAAATTCCAGCCTCTAACCATGGGTGTGAAAAATCTGAGGTGCAAAATACTCGATACACCACACCTTCTTCTAGTTGGCCACAATTTGGACAGGAGATTCAATCTAAAATAAAAGTGTGGGTTTCTTCCTCTTTTCTTTCACATGATGTAGGTTGTACTGCAGTTATTTTTAACAGCTTTCCCTAGTGAACCCCAAAATACACCTTTAAAAATCTCTTGATGTTTCCGTAAATGAAAATGTACATTGTGATTGAATATGAAATGGTCCTTAAAACTGATGCTGTGGTGAATACTTCTCCTTGCACTAGGCCTTGGTACCTGTAGGTACCAAACTTTTAAGTACAAAGCTGATGAAATCCCTGGTTAGAGTCATGTCAGCTCCAATGTAAATATTAGGCTTTTGCTGATGCTAAGTAGTCTAAACCCTGACTCAGCTATCAAAACTGCACAACTCACAAGGGATCAGGCTGTGTTTAATATCTCAACATTCATATCTGAATTGACTTGCAGCTCACATTAAGTAAATATATTCTTAACTCTCCCTATCAAACTCTGTTAAGAGACATGGAAGCAATGATGAAACCTGTGCAGTAACTTTAGCTTTGTTCATCATCTGACTTATTTACTGTTGCTAGGTAAAATAATTTTCTGAACGACTGAGTGAAAAATCACCCCTCAAAAATTGAAGGCAAAATGCTTGCATGAAAATGCAAAGGGACAGGATGAGTCAGGGTACCAGTGTGAAAATCTTTTGTAGCTGTGCCAGCAATGTACAACATTTTTCCCAGACCAACAGAGACTTTAAGTTAATGCTGCTTCTTTGAATGATGCTATAAAGAAAGTTGGCAGTTTTGGTTCAGCTGTCATAGAAAAAGGCCTCCACATCACTCAGGTCACCACCATGTCTAAGATCAACAGCCAGGTTTACCTGCAGTTAGGAAGTGGGAAAAAGGGTGAAACTAAGGGAGCAAACAACTGAACGACTTACCCCTGCATACACAAGTGGTCCCTCCAGGAGACAACTGCCAGGGAAGCATAGAAGGCTGGATTTTTGCTCTTAATGTTTTATGTGCTGTGAAGACTTAAAAAAACCTCACAACAACAACAAAGGGGGAGTAGGCAAGGAAGGGAGTATCTGGGACTTTGCACCCAAACAGGCTCTTTATGATGACACTTCCAGCTGAAGCTGAAGTTTCCGTAACAAATGTTCATTTACACATTCACATCTAGCTTAAGAAAAAACACCAAGAAGAAAATAAATCTTGTCATTTAGCCAAGGTAATGAATTCTATCATGCATCTTTAATTTATATTTGATGATACAAAGTTAAAAAAATGTATCATCTTCAATTATTCTGCAGGCAATATGGACACAGAAATCCTACTCCCACACAACTCATTTTTGAGGCCAGCAATATTAACGACTTAAAAAACCTTAGCAGAATTTAAACAAACATACACTATTTTTGTGAAATTTTACATCTATTTTTATTTTCTGATAACTTAACCTCAACAGTAACAAGAACAGATGCAGTGAGCTGAGTCCTCAGCTGTTGAAAATTAAGTCCATGGGCATAATCCTGAACAAACCTAAACACAAAAAGGAAGTCTAGAGTGTGGAAGCAAGGACAAGTGGCCTGGGAGGAATATAGAGAAAGTCTGAGCAGTCAGGGATCATGTTAGGAAAGCTAAAGCTCACATAGAATTAAATCTGGTCAGGTACATCAAGGGCCACACAAAAAGCTTCTATAGGTATATCAGGGATAAAAAGACAACTAGGGAAAGTGTGGGCCCTCTCCAGAAGGAAACAGAAGACCTGGTTTCTTGGGATATGGAGAAGGCTGAGGTATTCAATGACTGTCTTGCCTCAATCTTCACCAGCAAGTGTTCAAGCCACACCACCCAAGGCACAGAAGGCAAAGGCAGGGTCTGGGAGAATGAAGAACCACCCACAGTAGGGACAGATCAGGTTTAGGACCATCTTAGGAACCTGATGAGGCACAAGTTCATGGGACTTGATGAGATGCATCTGTGGGTCCTGAAGGAACTGGCAAATTAAGTTGGTAAGCCACTTGCCATCATATTTGAGAAAGTATGGCAGTCCAGTTAAGATCACACTGACTGGAAAAGGGGAAGCATAATCCTCATTTTTAAAAAGGAGAAAAAAAAAAGAAAAAAAAGACCTGAGGAACTACAATCAGTTTCACCTCTGTGCTCAGCAAGATCAGGGAGCAAATCCTCCTGGAAACTATGCTAAGGTGCATGGAAAATAAGGAGGTGATTGGTGACAGCCAACATGGCTTCACTAAAGGTTAATCATGCCTGACAAATCTGGGGGCCTTCTATGATGGGGTTACAGCTTTGGTGCATAATGGAAGACTGTCTTGTGTGATGTCCTTGTTTTTCAAATTTCAGAAACATGGACCTGATGAATTGACTGCTCAGTGGATCAGAAATTGGCTGCACTCTAACAGTGACCATCGACAGCTTGATGATGACTAGCAATGAGTGGCATTCCTCAAGGGTTGGCATTGTGACTGGTGTTGTTTAACATCTTTGTCAAGGACATGGACAGTGGACTTGAGTGCACCCTCAGAATGTTTGCTGATGACACCAAGCTGTGTGGTGCAGTCCACACACTGGAGGGAAGTAATGCCATCCAGAGGGACCTTGAGAAGCTAGAGAGGTGGGCCCATGCCAGCCTCATGAAGTTTAATAAGGCCAAGTGCAGGGATCTGCACCTGGGTCAGGGCAATCCCAAACACAAACACAGGCAGGATAGTTGGTAAGACACCGGAACATGCTGCCCACAAAAGTTGTGGATACTCCCTCCTTGGAAGTGTTCCAGGACACGCTGGATGCAGCATTGAGTAACCTTGTGTAGTGGAAGGTGTCCCTACCTGTGGCAGTGGGATTGGAACTAGATGATCTTTAAGCTTACTTCCAAACCAAACTATTCTAAAGTTCTATGATTCTTTGATTCTAAGGTAATTGAATCACCTAAGCATGTGGCACAGAGAAGTAACTCCTTCAAATGAAGAACCACTTCACACTTGGGAAATTTAGCTGAGTAAAGTCTTCTCAAATTTTGAAAAATCAGACTTCTTACTAAAGAGACCATTGCCCTTTCCAGGTCAAGAACTTTATAGCATTCAGCCCAAGTACTTTTATTTTGCCACTCTCTTCTGTGAATCCATTACAGTAGTAAAAATCAGCCTAGTAATCAGACTCATAGTGCTCAGCAGACCTATGGCATATACCTCTCATTTTTCCTCCTTCCCATCACTCCACTAACTCCCTTTACACAAAGGTATCTACAAGTGAACCTTAATTTGATTTAAAATAATTCATTAATTGATAAACCAACAAAAATTCCATCTCAATATGTTTTCTTCTTATTTATTTTTGAGCTATATATAATGTTTGTTTGTTTTTCTCTCAGTAGCAGGCAGCAGCAGGGCAAACAAACCAAATTCTTTGTCAGTACCTCACTCATAGGTCTCATACAGGAAAATGTAAACCGATGTGCTCTGTTCCAGTTTCTTAGTAAGGAAATCTGTTCATTTGCAAATGAAAATGCTGAAACAAGTATTAGCCATTACTCCTTCTAATAAATATTTAGAGCTATGTTATTTATCACTGCATAAAATCCCTGCATGGTTAAAAACTTATTCATAATACTGAAATTTTATGTACTTCAGAGTAGCCTAAAAAATTATGTACACTTAGAGTCAGGAATTTTTATATATACATCAGAAATACAATTTACATTACGTGAGAATAAATATGGAAAGTGGAGTGTAGGACTTCCCCGTCATATTTATTTGGAGATAAGATTTTACATACGTATCTGTGTGTATGGAAAGGAATTAGTAAACCCATTAATATATTCAATGTGCAGCTTCTTTGTTCAACTTATTTTTCCATAATCTTCCTGTGTTTACCCTACACACAGCCCTGCTTAAATTAAATATATATGTGGAAATACATAGAGGTTCTACATTTTTATTATTTTGGTAAGCCAGTGTCCTGGTTTGAGCCAGGATGAAGCCAATTTTCCTTTTACTGATTTTTTTTTTTCCTTCAGTGAACTTTCTTTTAACTAGCAACCGTGTGTTCTGACTAAAACTGATAAGACAGTGGAATGTTTCTCTAACTACTGGGTCTTCAAGGTCGCACCTTCACTCTGCCGGCTCAGACACTACGGGGAGATCTATGACCCCCCCATAGGAGGCTGAGTTAGACAGACAACAAAATTGGTCAGAGATATTCCATATATCTACGTAAACTCAGAGGAAGGTCAGAGATCACAGAAGACAACTTCCTTCCTTCTCCTTCTTCCCTTCTCTTCTGTCCATGGCTGGTGTCCAGGGAGGACTCTGTTCATCCATCACCATTGACCCCCAGGTTCGAGCTCTCCTGACCCTCATCACTCTGTGCTTTCTCCAGCAGCAGCTCTGGGATTTCTCAGGACTGTTCACAGCTCAGGAGATGCTGGGGGAGTTGCTGGGGGTGGGGGGAGGCAATAGGGGTTCTGTACATTTCCTGAATATATTTGTATATAATTGTATACATTTTCTTTTATCATTGATGTTTAATTAAAGCTGTGTGGTTTAGTTTTCAACCCAGCCAAGTCTCTCTCTTTTTCTCTCTCTCCTTCCCTACCTGGGTGGGAGGGGGAGGGAATCGAGAGCATTGTTGTCGGACCTGAGTCAAACAGTGACACCCAGTAAGTCACTTTGTTACTAGTAAATAACTGCTCATTGTCAGAACACCAAGCAAAATGCTTATAATAGTTTGCATAACCATGCTTTTAAAGATGCTACCGAGCAATAGTCATTTTGCTTTGGTTGACTTGCAGCCAGTACTTGATGATGTATATGGCACAGGAGGTATATGGCAAAAGCTGACATATATGGTTTTTAAGAATAAAAGCAAAGTTTTGCACCAGAAATGCATTTTTTTATCAGAATATAGAAAAATACATAAGTGAAAATTAAAGATGTAGCAATTTGTAACTCTCAATACCCTTCTATCCAAAATTCTGACTAGTTAAATAAAATCCTTTCAAAATACATTTTTCCAGATTCCAATCTGATACAACATGAAAAGATTCTGTTTAGAAGAACAACAAAAAAATCTCCTAAAGCATGTTTTAAAGTGTGAAGAGCAAGATAACAAGTGTAGCCAGTGTAAACTGTATGTTTCTGTATATAAATTATCTGATTACTGAAGGACAAGATGTAGAATACAATGCTGCAAATTACAGCATACATCATAAGCACCAAGAGGCAAGGAAGTTGTTTGAAGGTATTTCAAACTTCATCACAGCTAATAGAGCCATCTCTGTTTTATATAGCGTCATGTATCAGGGATGGTGCTCAGTAGGTTCATCATTAACATTAATGAATTAAAATTAAAACCCACAAAGAGAGCAGGAGGAAGGGAAGGAAGCAAGGAAAGTTAGGAAGTTCTGCTTTAGAAATGACTCTCAGAAGACTTCCTGTTTTGGTCAATCTTTTATGGCTTCAAAGAATCCTGAATCATATTCTTTAGAGATTTATATACTGCAAAATCTGCAGAGATATTTTTATAGGCACACTGAAAAGTATTTAATTCAATCTTTAAAAAGTATTTTAGTAATAAAATCTAATTAATAACAGAAAGAACTGTGGTTTTGCACCATAACTGCATTATGTGTAGTTCACCCCTGTTGTCTCTTTACCAGGTGGTGTACTGGTGTGATTTACTGCATATATATGAAAGACGGATTTGGACTAAAACAAAACCAACCTTTACTTGTGAAATGCATTTTCAATTCCACTACTGATTTCGGGACAAAAGTCTGAAATGTAAAAGCTGGAAAATCAGCAGAGGGAAATAACAAAGGAGTGTTATAGTGCCATACAAATCAATCATTGCAATTCATGCTCGTCACAGACTATAGTTTTCTGCATGCTCAGCTCTCACTGGTGAAGCAAGAGTGGGAGACATAAAATCACTATAATTTTTTTGAGGATGTAACAAGAGGTAAATAATATTGAGCACTGATCAGTTATACAAAGCAATCTGAATTGTTTGTTAAGCTGAACATATTGAAATGTTATCCAGGTAAATAGTGGAAAAAACAAATTTCTAGGAGCAAAACTTGATGTTCAGCTAGGAAAACTTGTAAAACCCTGAGGATAGACAGTGGAGCTTTGACTGGCAGACTTGTGCAATGGTCTCAAAGTCACAGGAGTCACATAGCTCTACAAAAAATATTATGTTAATATCTTATGTTACATGTTAATACACATATGTTAGTATGATATTTGGAAAAGTAATAAGATAATTTTACAATGGCAATGGTAAGAGTAATATGGGTTTGTTGTATTCAGTTCTATGGTCTACATTGCAGAAAGAATAAATGAAAAATGGGAAAGAGCTACAGGAAAAATAAATATACTCAATGACTGGAGAAGTCATTGCACAGTTTGAGAGATGGGGATTTAACCAAATCAGACAGTTGTTGAGAATAGGATAGGATAGGATAGGATAGGATAGGATAGGATAGGATAGGATAGGATAGAATAGAATAGAATAGAATAGAATAGAATAGAATAGAATAGAATAGAATAGAATAGAATAGAATAGAATAGAATAGAATAGAATAGAATAGAATAGAATAGAATAGAATAGAATAGAATAGAATAGAATAGAATAGAATAGAATAGAATAGAATAGAATAGAATAGAATAGAATAGAATACTATTTCAGTTGAAAGAGACCTACAACAATCATCTAATCCAAGTGCCTGACCACGTCAGGGCTGACCAAGTAATGTGTGTGTTAAGGAAATTGTCCAAATGTCTCTTCAACACTGACAGGCTTGGGGCATCAACTATCTCTGTAGAAATGCTGTTGCAGTGTCTGACCACCCTCTTGGTAAAAAAAAACACTTCTTGGTGTCCAGTACAGACTTCCTTTGGTGCAGGTTTGAACCACTCCCACACCTCATATCACTGGGTACGAGGTAGAAGAGATCAGCACTTTCCTCTCCACTTCCTCTCCTCAGGAAGCTGTAGAGAGCAATGAGGTTGCCCCTCAGCCTCCATTTCTCCAAACTAGACAAAGCCCAAAGTCCTTAGCCACTCCTCACAGGACATGCCTTACAGGCCTTCCACTGGCTTTATTGCCCTCAAGGTGAGGCCACATCAATACTGGATACAGCAGGATAATCACCTCTTTTGACCAGCTGGCTCTATAGTGTTTAATGCATCCAGACAGCAAAGTAATGCAAGTACTATTTCTAAATATGTTGAAGAAGAGAAAAAAAAATGATAATAGAGGAACCCTCAGTCTAGTGCAAATGGGTCTTGTGAATGATGGATGAATAAATTCATATCAAATTGAAGACACTTATTTTTAACAGAATTGTGATTAATGATATGAGAAAAATACCATTATGCCTTCCATTCACAAGAAGGTGAGGGGGATTATTTGGAATATAAGCTGTAATCAGAGAGTCAAAAACTGGGTAAAATTTTTTGATAAAACTTTTCTAGGATGCAATGTAAGATTTGGGGGGGATCTTTCTAAACCTTAAAATCTCAACATGGCATTTATGGACTAAAGGTAGCTGACATATTTATCTTGCAAAGACAGAAATCAAGGCAGAGATGCCATTTCTTAAGTCAATTAACTGTGTCAATTTTTGTCCCCCCTATGACAACACAGATAGCAAATGTATGAGTTTTTCCTATTTTGTTTCCTGATCTTTGAGATCTATTTTTTCAGTTAAAGAAAATATTAGGAACAATGTCTATGTCTTTTTCTTCCTCAGTCATTATTCATACAATCGCTTCCAGTGAAAGCAATTTAATCTTAAACACAAATGGTATTCACCACTGAAGCTGGGGTGTTTATGGGAATTAGAATTTTTAGTAAGATGTAGACCCATATTTCCCTTAACTCCTTAAGTGCAACAAAGAACTGGAGGGTTTGGCTATTAATCCTGGAAAAATGACAACCATAAAAAGTGTTGACTCATCTCACCAACAGATCTATAAAACCACCATTAGACTGCTATCACTAGGAACAACACTGTGTGGGTTGTGCATGTGCAAATGAGCACAGAATCACAGCTGGTATTTCTAATTCTGTCCCACTCAAGAGATATATGTTCTCAGAAGTATCTGAGATAATTACACAATCTAAGTCAAACCCAAATACTGAATTTCCAAGTGAAAAAAATCTTTAATATGTGTCATATATAGCTAGTGAACCATTTACTTTCCATCTGTGTAGTCTCTAATTTTTCTTGTCACATATTCTAATTATGAATAATGCTCAGAACCAAACATGTGTTTACACCTCTTCCATCTACAGCTCCAAACCCTGCTTGCTGAGAGAGTACACAAACTTGTTACTATAGCATTCTGTCCAGAGCGATAGCATCATAATTCAACTTGCAACTTCAGTGAGCATGAAACCAGAAAATTATTCTTTATTGCAAAGAAGAGTTTCAAAGAGTATTTCGTATGAGCAGAGTGGATACTACAAAATAAATTGCTTTTTGAGTAAATGATCTTTCTGTCACTGGTTCGTCACCGTATGAGGAAAAGCATCACTTTTCTTACTCCCTTCAGATACAATGCGATAGTTATAATTACAGATTTAAATGCAGGCTGGAGCTGGTCTTGTTACAGTGAATGTAATTCACATGATTTTTGACAATAGTAACAGTGAAAATACAGCTTTTCTAACGTAGCAACTCCTGCTGCAGCATTTCATCTTTCCACGATGTGGAACGCAGAGGCTTTTCAGCACAAGAGGGAACTGGAGATTTCTATAAAGCCTTATGCATGTGAGAAGAGGAATTCAATGCTGAGGAGATGGAGTGAAAGGGTAAAGACTTGTGGCAGTGTTTATCAATTCAGTCGTTAGAACTCTGTTTATATTAAATGCAATCCTGCAAGCAATTGACTCATGAGTAGCTCTCATGTTATATGCAAAATGTAATTAATAGAAAAAGCAGGCTGGAGATAAATTCTTCTATAATTCAAGCTGTGAAAATATCAAGCTCAATGTTGAGTAGAATTAATACACTTTATTTTGTTTCATTCATAATTTGTTTTCTTTAAAACCGTTTTTTTAAATAGTTTTTAAATCGTTCACCAAGTTTTCTATACTATGATGGGGCATAGATTCTGAAAATACCTTTTAAATATGCATAGAAGCTGTGATATCTGTGATACACACTCAAGAAATGCCACTTCATATTACACACCTATATTTACATAGAGGTTTGTAGAAAAGAAAAGAAAAAAAAAAAAAAGAGCATATATTTTTTGTTTTATCCTAATCACAGACTGAACAGAAGCCCAACCTCTAAAGGCATTAGGAGTTGCTAAGAATGGGTGACTGTGTTCATAACTAAATGTGAGAACTAAAATAATTTCTTTGTGTTAGATTGCATACATTTTTCTCTCAGTGTGTATTCCAGTAAGCAGGGAGAAGTCTCTTATTCAGCACCTCTAAATAAAGATGCTGAATAACTGACAGTTTATTTATGAAATATTATATAGTTTGGTATAACTACAGCTGGCACAAAAATTCCTTAAACATATGTGATTTTTTGCAAATGTGCCCAGTGAAGGTGAAAACAATAATATGGTTTCTCTTTAACCTTTTCCACCTGAAAAAATGTTGGATTTAAATAATGAAGTTTTACAAGTTACATTTTTTCAAATACTCTGCTTAAAATGCGCATAGAAAATATATTATAAGCATACACATAAGCAGTTTTCATTGTATTGTGTGTTTGAGAGATGGGAGGGGTTCATACAAGGCTTATAGGATGCATTTTTTGCAAAGCAGCAAAGTTCCATCGCTGTGGTTACTTATAAGTAGCTTTAGGACTAAGCTGAAAGGCAAGCTGGTAAACCACAAATAAACCATTTGCCCTTAGAAATGTATTAAGAAATAAGTTGAGTGCAAACACATTAGGAAGGCCGTGAGGCAAACTCCAACTCTGCACAACACTGTAGTAGGGCACCCAAATGTGTTCTTGTCTGAGGAGAAGATGATCTCTGCTGTGCTTTGCTTACCCCAGCTTTCTGCAGTATATCCCATCTGCTGTCCCAACTTTGTCACATACAAGCCTGACACCAGGCAGATAAGAGGGTTGGTGTCCCTCCCGTGTGGCTGCTAGAAGCACCTGCTGGCAGAGCAGATGGGATTTGTAAACAGCTTGAACCTACATAGACTACCTGCCTGACAAAGCTGGGTCTGAGGGGGTTCGTGGGCCATTTGAGCATAAATCCACAGTCTAGCCTGCAGCACTGGGCACAGAGACCTTTTTCTGACTGAGCAATTCCTTTGCAAAAGATAGGATTTTCCCATGGTCACGGATCAAATGATTGACAGAGTTAGAAATATAATCCAGGAGTCCCAGATCGAAGTATCCTAATTTATAACTAATGGAGATAGAAAACCACAACAGGAGGGTGAGGGTTCCTCGGTCAGACTTCTGGGAGAGTCTGGCTGACAAGGAGCAGTATTTCAGTATTCAGTGAAAGTGAAAGTTTGATTTCTAAATGAACAGACACACTGAAAATTAATTCTTAAGACGTCCTTAATATTTGCATGTTTTCTGTCTCCATGTCCCCAGCAGTTCAGCATGTCATTAGAACAGTGCTTATTTTAATGACTGGCTGCCAGAAAATGGTACAACTGAGAGAAAATGGGGAGCTGATTGTGCTGAGTAAGCTACCATCATTTACTCACAGGGTGGATGTGGAGTCACAAGCACAGAAGGTGCATAAGTTCAGGCTGTCTTCCTTGCTTCATCTTCCAAGTCATTGCTTCATTTTTAAAATTATTTGGACACCTCACATCTCAGACATAAGTGTGAAATAGAAAACAGTCAGCATTTCCAGGGTGCAATAGCCAAATCCATGTAGCACACAAAAAGTCTTCCACTGAAATAAAACCGATGCTGTGAACTATGGCAGCAGAAAATCAGAGTTGGGAGAACTTAAAGCTGGTTTCAAACCTACAAAGTTTCGTATAGAATGAAACATCTAGCTGTTTATCTCAACAAGAGGTGTAGATTTTATGTACCTACACATCAGCATGCAAGTGCATGCTACAGTTATAATTTTATGTATATTAGCTTTTAATAAATTGTGCTATATAGCTGATGAGCATAAGCCATACTGTATTATAGTGCCATATTTTCATGATACTCACAGAATCACAGAATCTTAGGGGTTAGAAGGGACCTCGAAAGATCATCCAGTCCAGCTCCCCTGCCAGAGCAGGGTCACCCAGAGCACATCACACAGGAACTTGTCCAGGTGGGTTTTGAATGTCTCCAGTGAAGGAGACTCCACAACCTCTCTGGACAGCCTGTCCCAGGGCTCTGTCACTCTCACAGGAAATAAGGATTTTTTTCTGATGTTTACGTGGACATCCCTATATTAAGCAGCTTCTCTTTACCATGAATGGAGATATAAAGTACATATGAACTTCTGAAGCCATTTTACTGGAGAGTGCATCATGACTGCTAGGTTAGAGGGGAAAAAAAATCTTATGGACTGTCAAGATTCAGTGGCCTGAGAAGCTTCTGCCACCAACAAGCAAGAGAGCACTTCAGAGATGATAAAATACTACATAATTCTTTTTACAAATTATATATATATATATATATATATATATGAAAATTAGCAAGGTCCTAAGTCCTTAATATTTAACTCATTTAAAAATTGTTGAAGAAATACTTTTTTTAAAAAACAGTTAAATATAGCCAACCAGTAAGATTAATCAGTAGAAGACATAGAAGAGATGACCATGTAGGAGGTGAGGGGAAATTATGACAGTTTATGAAAAAGAACCAGAGAAAAGTGAGAACTGCATAGTTCTGCTCATTTCCCAAGCAAGTGAGATGGTCTCTTGTAACCAGTGACACAATTCTATATCCCCAGATAATTAGGGAGAGTTAATATGTTTTTTTTCAATAAATGTGAGTTGAAAAATAAACTTCATAAATTGACAATGAGTTTTTTTCCCTGCAGAGTGCAGGCAAAGTTGTCCTGTGTGATACAAATTACACCAAAGAGCACATCACGCAGTTGTATCCAAACATTCCCTAATTAGTATCAGCCACCAGCCTTCAGTCAGTGTACTGCTGAGGTCAGGACTGGGGATTTATAATCTAGCCAATTTACACCTGTCTCCCCAACAGAGTCAGGACTGCAGAGTGGCCTCTAATCATAAGGGTTTCCTATGCAACAACAGAACCTTGTACAAAGTCATTAGGTCCAATTAAAACTCAACTCAATCTGTACATCTGGTCTGTCCACAGACCAGGCTAAGTTTCCTATTCAGCTGAAGGTAAACTAAGGCTACCTGCACATGTTTCAATCAATACTCATTTTCAGCAGTTTTTTTTTGGCTAAGCAAAAAAATCCCTAAAATTATCTGCTGCTAACAGAAAATAATATGCTTTTTACAAAGCTGACTACCAGAGAAGTTTTCCTTTTTCCAGCAGAGGAAAACCACTTGAAACATTTGTCATGAAAATCCAGTTTTCCGATATTCCTGTGTCCCTATTCTGGATTGTGAGCTGAGCCACCCAAATCTCCAAAGCTGTGCCACAGGCCCAGGATGCAGAACAGGGGCTCAACGAAAAACTGTGGTGCACCAGTAAACTAGTATTGTAGTCTATTAGCCCACCCACAAAACCGTGGTGACAGGAGACATCTAAACTGTAACATCTACTATGTACAAATATGTCTCTTTGCAGCCAAAGTTTTTACACAGAAAAAATACCATTTCCTAAAAAATCTTATGACTGAAGCGAGATGGTCAAAAGTACAAGACATGCTGTTGAGGCAGAAAAGTGCAAACTTTCCTCTCAAAAACATCAGTACTCTCAAAGGACCTGATTCAAACCTATTAAGTCAATGAGACTCTTCTTAATAGCCCCAACTGGCTTTCCATTTGATCCCACGCAGCAGGATGAAAAAAAACCTATGTGGAGTCAACAGAATTTCCAGTGAAAGGGCCTTCATCCTCTCTTATTACAAAGTTGTAGTTCTGCTATTCAACCAGAAATCCTGATAGTTTAGCTCTATGTACTGTATTGATCTCCATGTTAATTTTTTAAAAATATTTTGATGGACAGAGGGGAGCGCAGAAGCTGCATGAGTGGTAGTTCCTACTTTGCTTGAAAAATGAACTATTTGCTTTCAGTACTTGAGCTGTTGTAACAGAAAGTGATTTAGGCCCTGGCAAATCAAGAAGAATTAATCAAATTACTGACAGCTTAAACTGCCGAGTGCTAGAAAAGCCCTGACTGCTTCAGGCCACTGCCCAACATTTGTCAGGGCTACTAACAAAGGATTGAAAACTTATAGCTATCCTCCTTCTTTTTTGTAAGACATTCTTCTAGATATCCCACTTAAGAGTAAGGATGCTGGGAAGCAAAACAAGGCCAGGAAGACATACTGATTAGCAACAGAACAGTGGCAGGGACAGGAGTGAAGTTAGGAAACAAAAGCAATAAGAGATGGATACCAAAGAAAAAATTACCAGCTAAATTGGCAGCCACTGGATTCCACCCAAGGAGTCTTGCCCAGAGTTCTATATGAACACACGTCTGGGAAATAAGTCCATGGATACCTAGATACGAAGTCCTTTTCTGCAGTGCTTCTTCCTGGGTGGGACACAGATATCTGCATCACAAACGGGCTGACCAAGCTACATACAATAGGAGTTTCCCCACACAGGTCATAGCACTGAAAACGGCCCACATGTGACTTCACAAATTTAATTAGGCATGGCATGGGGGAATGAGAAGATATATCTGTGTCTAATTTCATTGCAGTCTTTGGCTTCTCTCCAGAGGCTACCAGCAAGGTTACCAACAACTGCCAAGCATAGTGATGGTGTCATTATGGAAACACCTGTCCACAGGACCACAGCAATACAACTCACCCTCAAAGGCAGCCAAACAACAGATGGTAGCAACTTTTGATGGCTACCAACATGGACTGGATTTGAACTAGTGAGTTAGAAGTAAAATTATTCCCTTCAGCATTTTTTTCCCCTGGCTAACATTATATATTATTTATTACCTTGTACCAACTACTGGGGAAGGACCTGATTAAAAAAACAACAACAACCTTCTCCTTGCTGTGTAAGACAAAATGGAACTGGCAAACTTGTATGCCTACTGTTTACATTTTATAGTAAGAGGGCAATTTCACACTGTCTACTACTGATGCTTCAATATTTCCATACCCACTTTTGTTTGTTTTAACTCAGTTCATGTCAGAATTAAAATGAAAAGACTCATAAAAAATGTCATCTCTTCTTCATTATAAGGTGTTTGTGTCAGCCCTCTGTCGTCATTTTTGTTTTGTTATAAAATTGATCTGTTTACAAAACCAGGTCAGCTCTGTGACTGGCCTAGATAAAGCAGCAGGGATCCACCCCTCACCCAGTCTCTGCTGTCCATCAGACAACCTGTGACTGTGCCCCTGCCCAGATGACTACTCCACACACAGTTGTAGATCTGGCCCTAATAACCCAACTCCTTCCACCAGAACACCTCAAGGCACGGGATTTCTCCATACCTAAAATCATCCAGGCTGCTCTCTTTCAAACATCTTCCACCGTCCGCCAAGAGTAAGTGAATCAGAGGTGAAGCAGAAAGCTCAAATTTAAAAGCATTCAAGCAGATTGCTGAGAGCATACGTGGTATGGCAGGCATGCTGCAGCCATGTGTGGGTGGCCGGCTGCTTGCCTGGCTGCCTGCCTGCCTGCCACTCTTCCCACTCGGGCCATGCACCTCCAGGATGCTGCCCTGCCATAACCAGCCTCAGTGGCACAGACTTCAGGAGACAGGCCCAGACCTCTTGGGCTGGGACGGCTTTTGGATCTGTGGTTATTTAGGTTTCTATTTATGAGCCTGTTGTGTAACAAAAAAACGTGCTGAGTGAAAGAGAGTGGCTTTTCTGTATCTGAGACATTATTACTTGGAGAGAAATTAAATTATAAGACCTTATCGCCACTTAGGAGTGGAAAGCACTGGAGGGTAGAAACCCCCTTGGGTGAAATCTTAACTCTGTGGAAAGCAAGGACAAAATTACCATTGACACTAATGAAGCCAAGATCTCACTCTATATATTTGTGCGTGTGCGTGTGTGTGGTTTGCATTTTCACAGAGAACTGGGATTACTGATTAACTGACTTGGAGAGACTGCAGCAAAGACTGCTCACAGTATCATCAAAGCTTATGGAAACGTTCATAAGAGTCTCACTTCCTTTGAAACTGCCTGTACAAGCCAAATAAGAATCTCCTAAACCCAGTATGTGTTTTGGTTTAGATACAATTCATTTGTAAAATAGCATGCTTGAGTGATCACATGCTCTTTGTTGTTTTCTGAGACTAGTATTCATTTGGGAACATGAAAGTAGGAGTTCATTATTCTGTGTTTTATTAAATCACATTAGTTACTGAGCTTTAAGTAGCCTTCTAAGTTGGAAATAAATCTCACAACTTAGTCTAGTAAATTTTAACTGTAGATATTGTACAAAAGCAATGTGACTGGCTGTGACTGCCTTATTTTTAATACAGAATTCATTATTTTGTATCTGTAATTTCTGGCTTTCCCAGAAGCAAGATGTATGCAGTTTTTTGTTGCTCTTCAAGCAAAAAATAAGAATGTAATTTTTGTACTATAATAATTCCTAACTCATCCGTTTTCTTATTCTGACATCTCCATGGAACTAGATCTGTGAATTTTATAAAATTCAGCTGCCTAGGTTTTTCCACTTAGACGCTTTCTGGCAAAGGCTGATCCTCCAGTGATGCTAATGACTACAGATTCTTGGAAATGTAACAAGTAACTCCACTAGAAATCTACTGTAGAATATTGTTTTCCTTAATATCTGTGAAGTTTCACATTAAGTTGAATCTGAGTATGAAACTATTAAACCAATAGCTTTTTTAAGACTCTAAGCTCTGAATTTAGACCTACACATTTTTCTTTGTCATTATATCTGAACAGAAAAAAATACTGCTTTAGAACAAACATCCCCTGAAATAACTTTTTCTTGCCCTGACTAGAAGCCTCTTCTGCTTTGCCCAAAGATTTCTCCTAGCTGAGTGTCATCCTTGCATTGAGTTTTCTCAGTTTTTCTCACAGAGTCACACTCCTGCTCCCACACAACTCCTTGGTGACCTCCTTCTGACTGAATGGAAATGAATCCCTTTTTCTAAGTTTACCTCCTCAGCCCTTTTCTTGCTTCTCAAGAAGCAATACCACTCAGTCATCTTTCAGTCTTCACAGTTCACTGTATCCCAGGACAGGATTCATTTCAGCTAATTCCAGCTGTTCTGGTGCAGGTGTCTAATTTACACTGGTAGTAAAAGGCACCAAAGAGCCTCCAGATAGGGAAGCATCAGCAGAGGATGATTGAACTCAGCATTACAGCTGCTGGATCCTGAACTGCCCAGGTTGCTGAGGTTTACATGCCTGTACCTTTTCCTCATGGCAAACTCCACAAAAAGGCTGAGACAATTATGAACTTTAAAGGCCAAGGTTGTAGTTGAAAACAAACGAGGGTGATGGACTTTTAGATGGTGAGAGCTGTTATGTGACAAGAAAAGACAGAACAGAAACAGAAATAATTTAGTCCCTGCCCCTTCTCCCCGCCCCTCTCCTTGTTCCCATGGAGGTCTTTGACCAACCCAAGGAGTAGTGGCAAACACCAGCCAATCCTGCTGCTTCTGCATCACTCTTCCTACTGGCTTTCATCACTATGGCACACGTCCTTCCTGATCCTCTCAGCAGTTTCTCAAGCTCTCCCACAACCACAAGCCCTGAGTACCATGATGAGAATTTCTCCCTGCTTCTGCTGCCTCCCCTACTCATTGGTTTCTGGTACCTGTTTCCCTGAGAAGTCTCTTGAGAAGGAGCAACTTCTTTGAAGAGTTCCTCCTCATCCACTCTCCTTAGAGGAAAACCACACCACTGGGATTTATTTTTTTTAAGCACAAATATTTTTCATCATACTAGGATATGCTTAAGACTTGAATAACAGAATGGTTCTCCTTCTCCGCTGTTCACAAAGAAAGTCTATTTCACTGTGCACCTAAATTTTAGATTAATATTAATCCAATAGTCAAAGATACCAGTATATACAGTATATAAAATAAGACAACAGGAGAGATAACAGCCTTAGCTGTATTTACTTTTCATAGATAAAAGTGCTGGTACAATGTACAGAACACTGAAAAATATAAGGTTTCTGGTTTGTAGGAGAGTTTTGAGGATATACGATTTTACAATATCTGTGTCTAGATTCTTTAAAAACAATTTGAAAGCACAGATGATTTAAGAACACCTTTAATTTATCACCAGTATTGTCACCTTGCATTTTTTGACCATGAAAGCCGCTGACCACGATAGAAATACTTAGGCAACAGAAAAACTGGATGTCACATTCTGTCCTTGGTTTATAGCATGTCTTGCATGTGGTTTTTTGAAGTCTTTGATCCTCTAGATCTCACTGTTGAATGCTGGAAGTCCAGCGAGCAAGAAAGCAGAGACCTAATGCCTTTGCATAGACCCAATCCTGTGCCATCTCAGAGGTTTTAAAAACCTCTTAAATATTGTTTTGTGGATTTGTCGAGTTATGAGTGTCACAGCACAGAACTTGATAAGCTTTAGCACTAATCCAAATCTCGCCTAGAGATAACATGTATAGCCTGCTCCTACAAGCACCCCTATCCCAAATCATGAGAGGATGGGCACATGAGTGTGTGTCCTTGTGGGACAGATTTAGGGCAAATCCCTCAGGAGATGTGCCAGGTGAGGGAGCCCAGGAGGGCACCCACAACTTTCAATATCCCTTTGCACCATACAGAAAGGGATGAAAGAGAGAAGGACCTCACAATCCAGCCTACTATTATGAATAACCAGTTCGCCTCCAGTTTTCTGGCAGCATATGGTTGGGACCACTTCTTTTAGCTGGGCTTCAGAAGAGACAATCATCCAATTGCCTATTCCTGTTTTAATGCATTATCCACGAATTTTGAACTGTCTCACAAAAAAAGCAGTGGTAGTGCTGTATGTATTACACTGCCTTTAATATCTCATGAAGCAAGAGAGAAGAGTAATAATGAACACCAGAACTGGTGTGTGATCTCACAGAAGTGGATGAAAAAAAAATTGTGATGTTAATCCAATTCCTTTCTGTGCAAAGTCCTTTTTGCTTAGTTCAGAATTTACAAATCAAAAATAAAAATGCAGTTGTAATTATAGAAAAATGGTATCAGGTTGTAATCAAACTGCCAGTGTTTACAATTGCTAACACTGAGCTATCCAGCAATAGTTTATAACTGGCATGAAGCAACAAATTCCTTTTACATTAGTCCAAACTGCCCAGCTTTTTAAATCAAACAGAAACCCATTCATATTTTTGCTCTTGCTTTAAAGAGACCATGTTTTTTAAATAACTCATTTTACAACCAGTAGGTTTCTGTAGCCAGATACAGCATTTCTACCCATTTCACCAGGCTCGGTGCCAATGCTTATATAAGGGCACCCTCCAAAGGGGGATGTGCACACTTTGAATACAGACTTTAGCCCCTTTGGGAATTGTCTGTAAAGGATGAGTAGATGGAATCCATCTTCCTTAAAAGCCCATCAGCAGAACTGTCCTCTGTGGATGTCATTCAGTGTCAGGGTATCTATTTCTGATTGATATGATCAGTTTGTGATAGCTTAACTCAACACCATATTATATCTTAAAAGTAGGGCAGGAGCAAAAAAAATTAGAGTAGCTATTTCTTACATGCTAAAATCCAAAAAAAATACGATCTGCTTAACATCTGCCCTCTTTTTGCTTTTTTTGGTTTTTTTTTTCCTTTTCTTTTTACCTCAAACAATGACAACATACCCATGGCAATTTATGGGGCTTTTTTTTTTAACTGCCACTAACCTCCTCATTTTTTTTCCCTATACACAGGTTTGTTTTTATTGATACAGATCTTTTACATCCTTAAAGTTAATGTCAGTTTATTTGTTCTTTGGAGAAGCAATAGGCAAGGACACAAATGGCAGCAGTCTGGCTGAGAATTAACATAACAGTAAGTACCTCAAGCCCCTTTAACACCACAAAAAGTACAGAACAGATAGAGGCAGTATCAGCTTTCAAATCTCTCAGTTCAGGGCCAGCTCCTTGCTTACCGTGCTGAGTCAGCCTGATGTGTACTGTCTTTCAACATATATATTTTTTTTTTGCAGGAGCATAAGGCTTTGGAAGTTATTATATAGAACCTTACTAAAGACACCAGTCTCCAGATAAAACTCTAATAAATAGTGGTAGGGAGAAAAGTAGCTACTGCAAAGCCTAATCAAGTATTTTGATTAGTTTATACTTGCTGCATTTTGGCTGCTGTTTATAATTAATTTTATTATCTGATGTCTGTCAGCACTGGTTTTTCCACTACTTCTTTGTTTACTTAATTGGACAGTTTATAATAATCACTCTGGGAAAACAAGTTTTCTTCTTTGCTTTTATAACTGATCACATGAGGAGTGGCTGGGGGAACTGGAGTGGTTTAGTCTGGAGAGAAGAAGTCTCAGGGGACATCTTATTGCTCTCTTAACTACCTGAAAGGAGGTTGTAGCGATGGGGGGTCAGTCTCTTCTCCAAAGTAACAAGGAATGGCACAAGATGAAACAGCCTTAAATTGTGCCAGGGGATATTAGGATATTCAGAAATATTTCTTCACTGACAGGATGGTCAATACTGGAACAGGCTGCCCAGGGAAGTGGTTGAGTCACCATCCCCAGAGGTATTTAAAAGACATGTAGTTATGGTGCTTAAGGACATGTTTTAGCAGTGGACTTGGGAGTGTGCTAGCTTAACAATTGGACTTTATCATCTTAAAGGCCTTTTTAAAATAAAGTGATTCTATGATTGTATATTCAATAAGCCTTTTCGCCTTTTCAGGTTCAATACTCTTCATAAAACTGGAAGTATTAACCCCAGGTAACAAATTATCTTTCAAACCACAATGGCAGGATGCTGAGTCTTGTTTCTCATCCACAGTCAAACACAGAGCTTCCTTCACCTTCCTCCACCTTTTCCTGCAATATACAACTTATTCCTCTCTCACACCAGTTTGTCATTTGAGTTCATAATACTGAATTATTGCACATATGGAGAGGTCCATGGCAGAAGAGTGTTTTGTGGACACAAGCAGTCAGCCCTGCCATGAAATGACTGCAGAATCACAGCCAATACCAAAAAATCACAATGATTTTGCAGCAGGAAGGAGCCACAATCTCATCCAATACTTTACTTTAGACTTTGAAAAATGAGACTTACATTTTTGCTTTTGACTCGGTTGTTTATTTGACTTGGTTGGTTATTTCCTTTCTCTTAGTTGAACAAGAGAGTAATTCAGTGAGAAGGGGGCACATAGCCAAAACTATTTTATATTGCAGAGTAGGAAAGTATGAAAGTATGAAAAAATATGAAAGTATGAAAGAAAGTATGAAATGTGTCAACTAAACTATTTTATATTGCAGAGTAGGAAAGTATTAGTGAAATGTGTCAACGGCACAAAGTGAGGCACTACTGTCTACAAAACAGGAAGCTTGGGAACATCACAGTGACTTGCATGACCTTGAAAACTAGATTAATAGGTATGAGATGAGATTTAGTGGTACAAATTTCAAAGTCATTAATCAAACAGATATTCCTGCCCTCAGTTACGAACATGTTTGGAGTGACAAGGAAAGAGAAGGAATTGACAATATCCCCCTTGGTAAGAGAATAACACAGCCATGAGTGCAATATAACTGTAAGGAAGTGACTTGCATGACCTTGAAAACTAGATTAATAGGTATGAGATGAGATTTAGTGGTACAAATTTCAAAGTCATTAATCAAACAGATATTCCTGCCCTCAGTTACGAACATGTTTGGAGTGACAAGGAAAGAGAAGGAATTGACAATATCCCCCTTGGTAAGAGAATAACACAGCCATGAGTGCAATATAACTGTAAGGAAGTAAATGTGATCCTACATCCCACCAACTAGAATGTTTCCTGTA
>NW_009953719.1:1817394-1823939 GCF_000747805.2 Chaetura pelagica | reverse complement strand
TCTGTTGAACATGACACTGATGAGCCCTTAGCAGTAATGCTGTCACAACTCTGGTTCCTCTTGAACCAGTAAGATGAATTTAAACTGATACTGTACAGAGGACAAGCAGCAGGCCAATAAGGAGAGTGAAGCGCTCATGGTAGAAGGGGAAAACGGCAGGAAATGGTTTAGTTCAACCTAGGAAAAGAAAATCTAAGAAGGAATTAAGTTATTCACTATCAATATGTTAGATCAGATAAAGGAAAGAGAGAAAAGAAGTAATCATAGTTTTAAATAACTGGAAAATTCACTAGCTGAACAAAAAGATTTCAACTAGATAAGCAAAATTTTCAACTACAATGTCACAGTGAATTTCTAACCATAGAGTCACAGAATCATAGAATAGTTCAGCTTGGAAGGGATCTTTAAAGGTCATCCAGTCTAACACCCCTGCACTGACCAGAGACAACTTGAACTAGATGGAGTTGCTCAGAGCCCCATCTGACCCGACCTTGAATGTTTCTGGGGATGGGGCATCTACCACCTCTCTGGGCAACCTGTTCTAGTGTTTCACCACCTTATTGTAAAAAATGTGTTCCTTATATCGAGTCTAAATCTACCCTCTTTAAGTTTAAAAATATTACCCTTTATCCTAACCATTAAAGGTGTAAGACTTCAGGAATTGCAATAGGAATAAAATTTAATACATTAATTAATAAATAAATAAAACTAAATGAAAAATAACCCCACCAGATTGGTTTTATGGTAAACAGCAATCATTGGAAGTAAAGAACTGTACATCACAGTGCAGACAGATCCAGTGACCCTGCACATTTTTTCTGGAACTCTAGACAATGTTGAGAATTTTTTATTAACAACATTTTGGGAAATGGGCAAGCAGAAGTAGAAATTGGAGGCCGAGGATACAGAAAGGAAAGACTAGATGGAGAAGCAGAGAAGCAGTGGATGGACTGCTGCATTATATGTATAAGGAAGACCACAAATGAAGTATTTAATCCGACCTCCATAAATTTACCTGTTGAATGTTAAAATTCACAATTGATTAAATCCCAGCCAAATGAGAGCTGAAGGGAGTCACTTGAGACTTAGAGTTGAAATAATTACTCATAAAAGGACTAGAAGACGATTAAAATTAAATAAGCATTCATTGAATAAATTTGCCTGTGGGAAAGAAAAAAAATAACACAATTTGATATGATTGATATGTGTCCTGCAATTTACAAAGAAAGAAAGAAAAATACTCAGAAAAATGTCTGTTGTCGAAGCATGAAGCTGCATATCAGGGAAGACAGTTTGCACATCAAATGAGGTACTTTGGGAAAAATGGGGAGATTTTGCTTCTGTGAGAAGCAAAATTCCAAGTTTGCCATTGCCTCACTGCAATAGTTGCAAAACAGCTTTACATAAGCAGCTTTTATAATGCTCCATGAAGATCAATAGCTTTAAGTTGGCTTATTTGTTTTGTTCTGTTCCCATGTTACAAAAGTACTTGATCACAGACAGGAAAGTTGCTTTGTTGTGTCAGGTCCTATCCAAAAATACCAGGAAAGATAGACTTTGCCCTGCAGAATACAGAAGACAGATAAAGGTCAAAGGGGTGAAGGTTATTTAAGACTTCTCCATAATAAATATTGGCAACTGTGACACCTAACTCCATATTTATAGCCATTTCCTATCTTGACATCCAGAAATGGGAAGGCTAGCAAGTGAAATAGGAGCTTTTGCACAATAAAGCAGTCTTGAATATCAGGCAGGTTTTCAAAACAGCTGTGCTAGGTTTACCAGATTGCATTATGGAAATGTTTGATACCAAAAAATCATGCATTGATGTGTAAATAAGGAAAAAATGGGGGTGGTAGGCTGGGAAAGAGAATTCCCTCTGGTATTCTTCCTGCCAGAAAACAAAATCAGACTGCTTCCACCCACTAGTCTCTCCTTATCTCCCCTTCAGTTTCCAATGGCTTGCTCTGCAAAATTTCCCCAACTCCAAGCAGCCATAGAACCTATTGATGATGTAAAATTGCTGTTAGTTCAGCAAATTTTGACCCTTTGTCAATATTATCAGGTTGTGTGAACCAAAACAGTTCTGGCTGATCTTTAAGCAGACATTTCTAACCATAGATTTTTTAACTGTCATGCAAAAAAGCTCTCAGTGTCGCCATATGGTCTGAAGCAATATCTAAACTTACACTTTCTAGGCCAGTGAGAAGAAGTACAATAACAAGAAGAGAAAGCAAAGGAGTCTCTAGGCAAGGTGGCTTCTCCAAAACTGCCAGATTATTTGTTTCCTTTGCACATCAAAATGCCCCCAGGCCTGATCTTCATGTGTATTTAGTTTACAATGGTGTCCAAGAACCATGGGTGAGCATCAGCTCACCATATACATACATCTTAGTCATAAAAACAGATGCTTTTTGACGCATTCAGGAGTGATTTTGATATCTCCAGGTAAGTGCTGTCATTTTGAGAAGAACACTGGGCAAACTTTATCTTACAGCTAAACAGCAGTCCTTTGATGAGGCAGGTTAAAACCCACTGACAGTTAAAACTCAGACTTTATGTATGAAACACTATTCTGTGGCCAAAATTCTTCTGCAGACACATTTTTATTCACCTACTTATTGTTTCCAGAAGAAAGGAGAAGCATATACCAAGAATAGTAAACCCTTCAGAACCTGAAGGGAAGAACCAATAGCTCTGGCTCAGTTTCATCAGACCTCAAAACATGGAATGCTGTTTGTCACACATGGAGTTGCCAAAGGCACACAACAGGCAAAACCCGTATATGTAGAACTGGCATAGGTAACTTACGGTATCTGAAACCACAGTGTAGGTAGCAAGCTGAAAACATTGCACACATTTACAAATGCGAATTAAATAGTGCTAACATGAAGCTATTGTCACAAGTTCACAGGATAAGGTCATAGGAATAACACGTGCATTAACATTTTGTATTTGGAGCTGTAGCTCCACTGAAATACAAGCATCACCAGCTGGCAAGAATACATCAAAATCACTCCTAGAGAGGTGCTGGCAAGTGTTTTTTCCATGTGTAAATGCCATGTTGCATTGGCAAAACAAAAATTGAAGGGGGATCAGATCCTAGATTATGCAGTTAGTCTCTAGATAATCTCACCACAACCTCAACATGATTCCTATAGAATTAACAGGAATGCAAGACAGAAAAAACCCTCCAGAGGGCAATTCAGAAGAAGTTTATTCCCACTGACTGGAAAAGGGGAAAGATAACTCCCATTTTCAAGAAAGGGTAAAAAGGAAGACTCAGGGAACTATAGTTCAGTCTCAGCTATGTGCCTGGCAAGGTCACGGAGCAGATCCTCCTTAAGGCTCTGCTAAGGCACGTGGAAAACAAAGGGGTGATTGTTGGCAGCCAACATGGCTTCACCAAGGGCAAATCCTGCCTGACTAACTTGGTGGCCTCCTAAAATGGGGTCACGGGATCAGTGGACAAAGGGAGAGCAACCAATGTCATCTACCTGGACCTGTGCAAAGCTTTTGACACTGTCCTGCATGACATCCTGGTATCAAAACTGGAACAGTACCAGTTAGATTGATGGACCACTCGCTGGGTGAGGAACTGGGTGGATGGTTGGTGATCAATGGCTTGATGCCCAGATGAGACCTGTGATGAGTGGTGCTCCCCAAGGGACAATACTCAGACTGGTGCTGTGTAACATCTTTGTCAGCGACATGGACAGTGGCATTGAGTGAAGCCTCAGCAAGTCTGCTGATGACACCAAAGTGTGTGGTGAGGTCAACACACTGGAGGGAAGGGATGCCATCCAGAGGGACCTTGACAGGTTTGAGAGTCGGGCTTGTGCAAACTGCATGAAGTTCAACAAAGCCAATTGCAAGTCTCTTGTGAGACCCCACCTGAAGCACTGCATCCAGTTCTGGAGGTTCCAACATGAGAAGGATGTGGACCTTATATGAAAGTCCAGAAGAGGGCCATAAAGATGACCAGAGAGCTGGAGCACCTCTCCTATGAAGACAGGCTGAGAGAGTTGGGGTTGTTCAGCCTGGAGAAGAGAAGGCTCCAGGGAGACCTCATAGTGGCCTTCCAGTATCTGAAGAGGCCTACAGGAAAGCTGGGGGAGGACTTTGTACAAGGTCTTGTAGTGAAAGGACAAGGGGTAATGGTTTTAAACTGGAAGAGGAAGATCTAGGTTAGACATTAGGAAGAATTCATTTAGTGGGAGGGTGGTGAGGCACTGGAACAGGCTGCTCAGGGAAGTTGTGGGAGCCCCACCCCTGGAAGTGTACAAGGACAGGTTGGATGGGGATCTAAGCAATCTGATCTAGTGGGAGGTGCCCTTGCCAATACAGAGGGAGTTGGAACTAGATGATCTTTTAAGGTGCCTTCTAACTCAAACCATTCTAGGATTCTATGAAGTTTAATTCAAGTGCATTGAGTAGGCCTCCATTTCTCTCCATGGGCTCCTTTCTCTCTACAATGACTTAAGTAGAGCAGATTCCTAACCTAAATCCCCAAAGCTAAAGTAAGATGTACCACTCCTGTCCACCTCTTATCAACCCAAATCTCTACTTCTATTGTTTAAAAAAACTTACTCTCCAAAACCAATTCCAAATGCCTCAAGCAGATACAAACTTCAGTTCTTGACATAAACTGTGCCCCCAGGCAAAGCACAAGTTTGGTGAAGTCAAATTGTTCTGGGACTATCTGTCCAAGGTGAAGTAGGAAGGATCCTGTGTCAAAGCCCATTAACTGAAATCACCTTGAATAAGAGTTCATGTACTGCTTTGGCCTTCAACAGAAATACAATGGGAACAGAAATCTCTGCAATGTACCAGCTAGGCATTTGCCTGGGACCTTAAGAAAGTAGCAGGCAGCTTTTCTGTATGTGCTGGCAGAAGTATTAATAGACTCTGAACAGTTCTGCAGTGAGATTCATGGAGCTGGCTTGGAGAAAACTGCAACAGAGAAAAATAGATTGAAGGGGGACAGCAGGCTAAGTATAAAATAATTATTTGTGCACCTGTTCAAGAGCCATTTTATTTTTTGTGCCCCAAGAGAAAAAGTGCCAGTTGGAAAGCACACGGGTTTGTGCAATTTAATGATGCTATTATGGTTCCAAGCTCAATGTCACTATCCATATGCTGCTCCTCCTGAAATATTTAACAATTAATAGAGATAAAAGGCCTTAACACACATCACATCATGACAGGATCATGGAGTCAAGAAGGATGAGCTCATACTTCTCCTTGTTCCACAGAAACTTTCACTGTTTTATATATGCCCACTTTTCCTGCTGTGTAGGCAAATGAGAGCATGAAAAATTAGTAACAAGTGGAGCAGGCTCTAGAAAAACAGCTTCATCTTGGAGAACAAATAACTGTTCCAGAGGGTATGCTTCTAGCATAAGGGAAGAGATTTAAAGAACAGTAACTTGCAAAAAGAAATTAATAGTCATGCAAGTCTCCAAGGAAGAAGCTTCATATTGCTCTTTTCAGTGATGTTCCCTTTTATGGAAAAAGCTTAAGAAACTATAACATTTTTAGTCAAGCACAATAGAAGACACAACACAAATGCATGAACTCAGATGAGATTTGACAGAGAAGAAAAAAGGTTTCAGAAGTACATTAGGAAATGTAGGAAGGTATGATGAGGAAGGATGAGGTGAGAAAGGAAATTCAAACAAGGAGGTTTTACAAGCTAAACCAGTGCTGGTTTAAAATATTACATTTGTCCCAGAAGGAGAAAAAAATAAGATAATTGGTGATACATGGTCACAGAGTACAGAAGAGCTGCAGATCTGGGCCTGCAGCTCAGCTCAGAGGAAAAAAAAAAAAAATGCAGAGAAACTGCTATGACTTGTGAAAGTGCAGATTGTTATTATCTATGTTACCTAAAAAGCCACAGCCCAATTCTGCTTCCCACCAAACAGGTGCCTTAGTTTGGAATACAGATAGTTTAACACAATGTAGACACAAGAGGTGAAGTATAAGGTGGAGTAGTCTGGAAAGGATCAGGAGTCAAGAAAGGTGATCAGGATGGTGCCTGGCAAATGCTTTTGTTGTTCTACTTTTGAGCTAGGTTTTCTAAGAAAGGGAGGTTTAAGCAAGGTGTCTGTTAGTGTCTGAACATGTGCACCTACCTGCCTGCTTGTCTGGCAGCTGCTCTCCCCGACCAGGAACGTGCTACCTGTTGGCCAGTTTCAGCCAAACCAGAGAGTGGGAAAGTCGTGTCAAACATACAAACTTTCCACATACTGGATCAGCGAGGAGGGTGGGTAAAGGCACAGCAAAACGTCCCGGAGGAGGTGCAGGCTCGTTTGCAAGGGGCGAGATGAGCCTTTATTATGCACCAGCGAAGTCCTGCGGGTCACAAACTCGGGCCTCCACCGGTCACCTGGGTACACCCAAGGTTCCTTCGAACGCCCCGCGGGGAAGGCCGCACCTGAGGCAGACGGGAGGGTCCCGGGGCAGACGGCGGGGCTTGAGGCTGCCAGAGTTGGTGCCCGCACTCCCGAGACGGGGAGAGAGCCGAGGCCTCGCCCCTTCCC
>NW_009953719.1:1815603-1815984 GCF_000747805.2 Chaetura pelagica | reverse complement strand
CGAAGCAGAGGCGAACTTCAAAGCGGGGGTTAAGGGGGTGGGGAGATACTGTTTTGTCTGCTCCCGTCTCACTCCTCCTCTGGGAGGGCGGTGGGGGGATGGCCGTACTGCGGGGAGCTGGGGTAGCACTGGGCTGATGCAGGCACTGCTGAGAGCAGACGGGGCGAGGCTGAGGGGAGCTGGAGTAGCATTGAGGGCAGCCGGGACGAGGCTGAGAGGAGCCAGGGTAGCGCTGAGGGCAGCCGGGGCCAAGCTGAAGGGACCCGGAGCCAGGGTGAGGGGGCAGCACAGCCCCGGACCCGCTGGGCGGGCAGGGAGGAGAAAGCCTCTGCCGAGCAGTGGGTCAGAGGGAGCAGAGGGGAGGGGGGCTGCTCACGAAAG
>NW_009953719.1:1810475-1815214 GCF_000747805.2 Chaetura pelagica | reverse complement strand
CTCCCCACGGCGGGCAGGGAGCCGGCTGGGGGCTTGGGGTCGGGCCCACGCTCTGGGAGCACCGGTGGAGCCCCCAGCCAGTGCCCCCACGCCAGACCTGGCTGCCTTTCTCTGCTAGAGCCAGCTCCTAGCCGTGCCGCTCTCCAGCGGGCGGCAGGAGCCAGGGGAAGAATTACCTAGGACCACTAATCTTTCTTGAGCCAAATACATGCGGGAGCAAGGACCAAACGTTAACAAATGACATCTTTTAGACGAAATTCCTCGAGCTTTTTTCTTATGACTCTCTTACAGTGGTTCTCTGTAACTTGTTATGGCTAACTGGTTCCCCAGCACAACCCTTCTCATGCACAGTATCTGTAAAATCAGTCCTGCAGAAATTACGAAAAATACATGTTCTTGGCTCGTTTTCCTTAAAAAAAAAAACTTATTGAGAAATTGCACTTGCAGAAATTGCACTTGGTGAAATTGCACTTTGAGAAATTGCACTTCTAACTCATGGAGCTAGCTCACTGCTGAGGTGCACAACTACACAGGTGGGATTTGTGCCAGACAGACACAATCAACTACTGAAAAAACAAAACAAAACAAAACAAACAAACAAACAAACAAAAACAAAACCAAAAACCAGCTTCTGATCAAGAACAGTTCTCCTCAGATAGTTGGTGACCTGTTTAAAGAAATATGCAAAGTGGGGGAAGAAAGTATTCAGGTTAGTGATAAGTCACCAAAAGCCAAGACATATTTATTCTGCTGACAGGTTGTAAATTATTGACTCAGTTTTCTTATATGTGTCTCATGCTGGTAGTTACATATGCAATTATTGCTTCAGACCATGAAAAATATTCTAGAAAAGCAAATAGCATAATGAATAATATTCACTGGGGAAGGCAGAGATGGATTAGTCACTTTTATGCTGTTTATTATGTCAGGATGTTCTTTTTTTCATGAAGTAAACAAGATTTATTTAATATTTCCTTGCTCCTGATAGGCAGTAAACTATAGATACATATAGAATTATTGGTTTTCAATTCAAATCCCCACCCTCTCAAGGTTATGCTTTAACTATAATCAAGCTGTCAAATCACACCAGCTACTGGGCTCCTTCTTTGTCTGAGTTCCTTCTTTGTTATAAATTGTCTGTTTCAAAGAACTCCTAGCCTAGCGGAGAGAACCACATAGGTGAGTCCTATTCATGCATGGGAGTTAGACAAGCTTTGTACTTATGCAGAGACCCTGAGCAAATTCTCTAATAATAGTGAGTTGAAAAAGGCTTTTTAACTGTAGATCCACATTTTGACCTAACTACAAATGGAACCCTGAATTTCTTAATGATGTGCCTCACATTTTCAGACCTATCTCATAGGGAGTATGGAAATAAAGGACTGAACTGTAAGTATAGTCTTGGGAACTCATTTCTTTCCAGTAGGGAAATGAGGAAAAGTAGTAGATGCAGCTCTTCAGGGCAGTGAACAGATCATTTATAATACTGCAAGCTATTGATTTTGTTATATAAGGCAATAATCCTGCACTGTCAGAATAATTTTATCAGACAATTACAAAATTATTTTGCCCTTAAGCAACATAAGAAAAAAGACGTATATAGGAACATCAACAGAAAACTCCATAACTTGAATCAGTTTAGTAAAAGACAGAATTCTTTGTGGACCTTCTGCCAGTGCATTTACACCACATTCAATATGACCATCCCAAGATACAAAATTTCACTGCAGAAAATACTTTTTCTTCATAACCATGTATTTGTAGACTTTTTTATATTCATTTTACTGCAACATGGTGTTTTGGAAGAAAGACAAGTACTCTCCTTCAAACTATGCAGGAAAATTAGAATTTTATTTATATTTTCATAAATTATCCATCACAAGGGATTTATTTAGTTATTTCACAGCTATAATTCTATTTTGTTGTTTCTTTTACTTATGAAGTATCAGGAGCTCTGAACACTGTTGGTGTGAGATTCTTTGATTTGTCATTAACTTCTCATGGTATTTTCACAGACACAAATAGATTTTTATTCAGGAGTTGTTTACATGCTTCTGTAAATTAAGAAGTAAAAGAATTCATATTAGCATTCTCCCAAATAAATTAAGCTTTGTCTTAGCAATAGCAGTTGAAGAGTTGTAGAGAACATATTTCCATTCTATTATTTCATTTATTTTCATTGTTGTTAAAAGCTTGGGAGCTCTGTTCAGTAGTTTCATCATCTGCTTGCTACAGAGTGTTACCTTTTAATTGGATTAATTGAACACTTGCAGTTTTTAAAAAGAGATGGGTTTAGGTTAATGTGTTTGTTACATAAGTGGACGTACAGTTTTTACTGGTGGAGGCAGTTTGATACTGGAAAACAATATTCCTAGTATATTAAGTCTCTGTATTTAAATACTTATAATGGAAAAAGAGACTTCTTGAACAATGAATGGTAAATTTATCTAACAGTAAGCCCAAGAAAAGAGTTTTAATCTCATTCCCATTTGATAGTGACTTCCTGGAAGATTTTTTGGGGTTTTCACTAAAACTGTGCAATGGATGCTTTACTAGAATGCTACTGACATTCAAAATACAGTTTTATTATATATGCATTATGAACAGCTGGAATAAAAGTACTGGACAATAAGAGGTTACTAAGTCCACTTTTTCATACACCGCTGTGATTTTTACCTATACCCAAGAAAGCTGGCTGTCACGGAAGCTTGAAACCTTCTGACAGAGCCTTATGACAGTGTTGTGGAGTCTCTGCCAAAAGGACAGTCCACACCAGGCCACCCCAACCCAGCATACTGCAGGAGGTGAACGGGAGCAGGTCTGTCCATGCAGGGGCTGGAAGAGTAAAAACTCTGTGATTAAAAGCTATGTGCAGAGACTAGAATTTTTCAGCCATATACATTACAATAGCAGCTGCAAAGTCACCATGCTTCAAGTATCTCCTTAAGGAGACTCAGAGCACCATCCTCATTTAAGTCATCACCCATGGGCTGCCTAGTAGAATATCACACAGGGCCAATGGAATTTGGCAACTTAGGAAACACATCTTGTTTATATTTTAAAGGCTCATTAGAACTGATTTTTGCTATCTAGTAACACCTACTCTATTCACAAGCTTTTGCATACAGCCAGCAGAACATCCTGCCTTCACATACAGGACAGAAAAGAAGTAAATTTAAAAATATCTTAAAAGATAATAAATTTCTACCAACACATCATGTGAATGGACCCTCAGAGTGGCAGTGAAATCAGTGAAGATATGCATGAGTACAAGGACTGTACATAGTCCTGACTGCAGAAGCCCAAATTCATGGTAGAGGTTGCAGAAGTTCTAACATAACTGAGAACCACTTACAGAAGTTTGCTCCTGAGTATTAGTCAATAGAGTTTTGCATCTAAAAACTAAACGGACAAAGTCCATGGATTCCCTGCTTCCATTTGGCAATTGCAACTTCAAGTCAGCTATTAATGGTATCTCGGTATGAGGTACAGCATGATATTCCTCATATAGGCATCCACAAGAATAGGAAACATACTATTACTGTAGGTCTAACTGACAATAAGATCAGAACTGCTTTTGTAAGGCATATTGCCTTTTTACAATGGTATATATCTCCTTAGTATTAGGGGGGAAAAAGGCTCATTCTCTCAGGCCTTAAAATGAATGAAAGTGTGTGGCTGGAAGTGCATATTCATTTTATGTACCATTTTTCAGTTTGATATTATTTACTTCCAAGAAGTATTTACTTTCATATCTCACTTTGGTTGGAAAATAATGTAGTCTGTCTATTCAAGGGCAGAACTAGCCTTGCAGTCGGAAAACTCTAACCTTTCACAAGAGTAAATTATGATTCCACAGAGACTAAAGTTTTTTAATGCATTTGCATTCATAGCACTGTGTGTGTTAGTGCAGATAGTGAAGACTCATTCAGATACTTCAGCCAGAGAGCCTACTATTAATCCATACCACCAATGACCTACCCTTTCTCTCATGTGCACAGTGAGCGGCTCATATTCAGAGAGCTCAGCTTCAGACTTTGACGTGTGTGAACACCCAAACCTCCCAACCAGAAAAGCCTCCTGACTAGAGGAAGTATCTGACTCATCCTAACACAGAGGCTTCAGGACACTGGCACAAATGTAAACGTGATATTTGCTGTTTAGTCTTGAGGCAGTGCCATGTGATCGTCTTGTGCCCCATTGCTAAAGGCAGTGGTTGGAGTCAGCATTGAGGGGGGAAGAGGTACTTTAGCACAAGCTTGGACATGGTTCTACATCCCATCACAGGCCTGCAGAAACAGCCTTAACCTTTACTTTGATTTCCCTTCATTCCCTTTGATCTGACTGTCTTGGGTCTTTCAGTTAAACTGTGTCATTACAAAGAGAAGTCCCAGCTCTGATTGCTGTTGTCACAGCAGTGACAACATTTCATAGGCAAATATACACTAAAGATCATAGGTTCATACAGCTGTTCTTTATTATTCCATATTCATTTTATCTACATAGACTCTTAGTGTGTGACCAGAAGAGGCCACCATGCATAGGATTTGTTGGGATTCACTGGAGCAGAACACTGGGGCTTGTTTTCTGATGAAAGGCAAGTGCTGGCATTTGTGCTGAATCCTCAGAAAAACTTCTGGACAAGAAAACAATAATGTGCAGATTGAAAGGGTGAAATAGAAGGCTGAAAGAACGAACAAGATGATAAGAGTGCACAAAAGCATAGCTAATTCAATGCT
>NW_009953719.1:1802860-1810438 GCF_000747805.2 Chaetura pelagica | reverse complement strand
CACCAGCTCAGAGCAATTTGCAGCATTGCAAGAAACTCTCTGCTTTTTGCTTCCTGTTAGAAAAAAACCACAACAAACAAAACTATCTCATTGTGTCTTGTCAATACAGACAACATTGCCTGTGAAAGCAAAGGAGAAATTATCATATAATTTAGTATTTATCATAATCAAGAACAGGCGTTCATTAGAAAAATGAGCAATTGCCAAATTATTCCTCAAAGTATTAATTTGAAGAATGAGAAAATAATGACATTTCCTACCTTCCTGCTTTTTCTCCCCCCCTCTCCTGTTGACACACACAGTCTGCAGTTTCTATCAGCTTGTCAGATCAATTTTTCATTCTTGAAAAGAAGCATTTATGCTAAATGGTAGTAATTAAGAACCTTCTTCTTTCAGCTCAATAGCTATTTGGACATGGAGAGGTAATTCCCCATTGATTTCCATGGGCTCAGATTTTCACAGAAAAAGCTTCAATAGGCAATTCCTGCTTTGGAAGTATAGCCTCCCTGGGCTCCATATAGAATCACTGAGATTATAGAATCGCTCTGGTTGAAAAAGACCTTTAAATTCATCAAATCCAACCATTAACCTAACTCCACCAACTCCAGTGCTAAACTGTATTCATAAGCACCACATCTTCACATCTTTTAAACACCTCCAGATATGGGCATTCAACCACCTCCCTGGGCAGCCTATTTCAGTGTTTAATTACCCTCTCAGTGAAGAAATTCCTTCAGACACTCCTCATAAGACTTGTTCTCCAGCCTCTTCACCAGCTTCATTGCCCTTCTCTGCACCTCAATGTCCTTCTTGTAGTGAGGTGTCCAAAACTGAACATAGTACTCGAGTTGCAGCCTCACCAGTGCTGAATACAGGGTCACAATCACTCCCTTAGTCCTAGAAATGAGCTGGACAACTCCAAACGCAACACTGAAAAGCAACTTTAGTCCATAAAAGATCTAAATAGATGTCTAGAGATGTCACATTTTGGTACATCAAGTTTCACGGAATGCATCTCAAGTAATTAAATCAATGTGGCAACTTACAGGTGCAGAAGGTGCGATGAACTCTTGTCTTCAGAACTCCCATACAGAATGCTACTACTAAACTTTTTCATTTGCAAGGTCCTCCACCACTGTCTTCCTGGCTGGCTTATAAAAATCTCAATATTATGCAGAACGAAGGCTTACTTTTTTCTCCCATTGTTCTGACACTCTCCAGCTGCAGCGTGAAGTAGCTCAGCAGGTCTCAGAGGTGGCCTTCAATTATCAGTGCTGGAACCAACAGCAGGAGCAGGGAGGACATAGTTATGCAAGGAAATAGAAGTAAAAGTCTTTAGTAATTAAAACCAGTGGATGTCTACGGATATCAGGATTATCATCAATTGCAATGGGCTCTGAACCATGGCCTGTGTCAATGCAGAAAGGAAAGAAAATTGAGCAGGTAGGGAAGTAAAGGAAACTGTACCAGCTTTGGTACAGCCCTGGTGCTCTGCTCACTGGCTTGTGCTGCTACAAATGCAGGAAAGCATATCAGTTAGATGGAAAATAAATAAAATGCCTCACTTAATTATTGGGAACTAGGGATTATCAAATCTTCCCCTAGCATCATTTTTAAAGGAGAGGAGAAGGGAAGCTATTGGATCACAACCCATTAGCACTACGTGGTGTGGTGTGTACATCAAACTGGGGCTGTCTCATAAAATGTAGCATCTCTCTTGCAATCCTTGGCTGTTGTGAATAGCTGTATAAGAATTCTAATACTTTCAGGTAGCTAACCACTTTAAATAAACTTAGATATCCATTTATCTCACCGAAGTATCCGGCAAGGATATGAATAATCTTACAAAGCTGTTGTATTTCATCTATTAGGCATAATTACCTTAAAGCATAAACCACATCAGAAGTCTTTCGGGATTACAAAGTAAAGTCAATCTACTTTCCAGAAATATACAAAAGTTGCAATTAAAATCAGAAAGCAAAAGAAGCAACAGAAGATCCTACTTATGAAGTTAATATTCCATCAAGATCTGCAGTGTTCTAGTGATGGGTACTAGGACTGCATGTAGGATATTTACAATAAAATGTTGTGGTTGTTGTAAGTTGTGGTTGTTTTGTAGTTGTTGGTGTTGACTTTGCACTTATGAGTGCTATGCAGTATGTAAAAACACGTTTCTCATGTTACTGGTCTCCAGACATTCATTAATATTTCTTTTTTTCTCTAGAACTGGATTTCAGATTTAAAGAGGTGACCACAAACTTTTGTTGTGCCAAATTCTGGGTCTGACTAAATTCTTCATTGCTAGTCAGAGATTGTGAAATTCTGTAAAAAAAATTAAGAAGGCAAAAATTTTGAAGTATTGAAAAGGAGAAAGGCTCAAAAGAGAAGGAAAAAAGAAATACAAAAAAAAAAAAAAGGGAAAGGAGAAAAGCCCTACCACTGGATCATGAACACTTCCATATCCAAAACAACCGACTTCACAGTTATGGTATGGCTCACTGAAAATGTAGGCTATTTGCAACATCTGCATGTTGCTGGTCACCATTTCCCTTTCTCTACCCCCTGCAACTAGCAAATTTATGGTTTTAATTCAAGTCCACCTCTTACCATATCACAGGGCTTGGAAATACATTCCACAAGAGCTACAGCAGTTAATACACTAACTTAACACTAGCAAAGCCATTTCCTTCTGGATATATAAAACATAATTACAAAGGTATTCTAAACTGCCATCCAGAAAAGAAGTAGCACCCACCATGTATAAACAGCAAGTGTCTATTGCTGCCGCACTGCATTCCAGCAGTGTTTGCAACAGGAAATAGCTTTGCTGTTTCATGAAACAGAAGAGATTAAGCCAATGTATCTCCAAGCAGAATTTAACCTTAATGTGTAAAGTCAAAGAATTTTTAAAAAAACTAATACAAACAAAAAACACCAAAACAAACCAAAAAGCAACAAACAAAACAAACAAAAACCAACCAAAAACCCCAAACAAACAGAAATAAGAAGTTCTGGCTTGGAATGTTTACAAAGAACAGAACTCAATGTTTTTTTGTTGTTTTGTTTGTTGTTTTTTTAAAATTACAGCTGCATTCAGAAGCCAGACTGATGGGTTTGGGAAGTCACACACAACTCACATCTTAGAAGAGAATTAAGCTGCTGGCTAGTAGGAAACTCAGGTAGGCCCTTAGACATGCAGAAGAGAAAAGATGTATTATATTATTATGGGGGAAAGTAATATTAATAACAAAAGAAGCTGGAGGAAACCTTGCTGAAAATGTATAGGAATAGTAAATCCTGGATAGCTATTACAGAAATAGAACCACAGAAAAAATGTGATCTTGTGTATGCCTTTTGGTCAAAGAGCATTAAGTCTTTCCATTAACTTCAATGGGTTTCATATCAGATCTTAAATGTAAATTTATTTTAAATAGGTTAGTATATAGAAGAGAGAGAGGTATGATTTACATCTTCCTTAATACATCTCAGGATTACTTCATTACCTAAAACTGTCATCAGAAATCTTTGTATAATCCAGCCTAAACTTTGTTCCTGTTTGTGCTTCATAATTCCAAGTGTGCAGCCAGCAGATAGAGGAGAAAATCAACTGATCTATTCTAGAAAAGTCTAAAAGTATTCTAAATCCTTTCCCTTTATCATGGTTTTAAGACACAGTTTTTCACATATTGCCATACTGCAAGCTCATGGTATTCCTATAGGAGTTTTGCAGCTCCCTGAGAGTAAACATAGCATATTTTCAACAGAGATGGCAATGTATCAACCCAAATATTCACCAGGAGTTGGAGCCTGAGTATTTCTGCTTGACCTTTAGTAAAGATCAGCCTGCTTCAGGGCGAAGCATGAATTTGGGAGGAAATAAGAAAATATATTTCCAGGCAGATTATTTTAAAATTAATGGTGTTGAGACTTGCATGGAATGTCAGCCAACAATGGTCAAGGTGAACACAGCTGAAATGGTCATATCAGAGGCATAAAAAATGTAATCTGTTATATTTCCTCACACCCAGCAATGAAATATTGTAATTCTTTTTCAAAATTCAGAATAAAGTCAGATTTATGCTATTACTACTTTCCCTCAATTTAGTTTCCCATAAACAAGAATTCCAGGATCAGACTCTCATCGGTTTATGGCAATAAATTGAACCATTCCATCAGCTGTTTATACAAGCCACTATGATAAAGGAAAAGCAGAGAGGGGAAAATATTTTATTCCTGAAAGGGATAATGTGGCTCACAATTATGCAGGACTAGATCCTGTGTAAAGAAGACCCTTTCAGTAGTAAGAAAACATTAGATCAAGCCTAATGAAAAACTACTTTCTTGAGCAGTAGGCACATAAAATACCAAGGGACATTGCAGCTATCAAGCGTGTTGGCAGGGCTACCCCAGATGGCTCAAGATAAAGTCAGGCTAAGGAGCTGTGCTTTGCAATTAGTTTAGGAGATCAAACATTGCCAACTGAAATTACAAGAGATCTTCATTTGATCTCAAAAACAAGGCCTCAGGCACCACCCTTATGAGCAAAAGAGGGAGAAAAGGTTTTCATTTCAGTGAAATCTGAATTTCACAGAATGCCAGGTTGAAAGGGACCTCAAGAATCATCTGGTCCAAACTTTATAGGTAATACTATAGATTATATGAGATGGCTCAGCACCCTGTCAAGCTGAGACTTAAAACTGTCCAATGTGGGGGAATCTACCACTTCCCTTGGGAAATTATTCCAATGTTTGATTGTGCTCATGGCAAAAAATTTACCTCTTGTGTCCAATTGCAATCTCCCCAGGAGCAACTTGTGCCCATTACCCCTTGACTTTTCCATGTGACTCCTCGTAAACAGACAGCCTCCATCTTCTTGGGAGCCACCCTTTAAGTACTGAAACATGGTACTAAGGTCTCCCCAAAGCCTTCTTTTCTCAAGGCTGAACAAGCCCAGATCTCTCAGCCTCTCCTCATATGGCAGGGCCTCCAGTCCTCTGACCATCCTTGTGGCCCTTCTCTGGACCCTCTCCAGCCTGTCTGCATCCTTTTTTTAGAGCAGGGACCCGAACTGAAGGCAATACTCCAGGTGTGGTCTGAGAAGCCCCAAGTAGAGCGGGATGATGACTTCTTTATCTCTGCTGGTGATGCCCTTGTTGATGCAGCCCAGCATCCTGTTGGCTTTCTTTGTCCCTGCAGCACGGTGGTCACTCCTGTTGAGCCTGTTATCCACCAAGACCCCCAGGTCCCTTTCCACAGGGCTTCTTTCCAGCCAGGTAGATCCCACTCTGAACTACACTCCTGAGTTATGTGTTGAGTGAGGCTGGACCCAAAGCTTATATTCTATAGTTCAGCATAATTACAGTCTAAAGACTGGATTTGTGTGTTGACTTCATAGCCAGTTGAGCTTCACAGGCAATGATGTGCAATCAGAGAAAAAACAAACAACACAAAAAAACCTCACAAAGAAAACTAAAAATATCCACATAAAACCAAAACAAAAATAAACAACCCAACTCCAAAACTAAATCTCAAATGTTACTCTTTAGTTATAAAAAGCCATACTCAATAACCTAGAATTAGTACTTCTACTTAATCCCACGCTCCCATGTGGGAGGCAAAGAGGAGGAGAACAGGGTGGTTCTGATGCATCTAGATCAACATTTACTAACAATTAGTACAGAGGTCAAAATTAGAACTATTAGAACTAAAAGTTAAAACAATTTTTTAAAAACTTCCCTCCCAAATAAAAATGTTCATACAAGTAACTGCAAAATAAAATGTTTTACGTTTATATTGCCTGTGAACATTTCCTCTATGCCAATAATCAATGACCTAATCTTGTAAGTTCTACTGACTTTGAGACTGTGGTCCATGTGAAAGTACTTTTCTCCAGTGTACGTACAGCTAGTACTCTAACTGTAGTGCTACCACGAACCTCTAATAAACACAGACAAAACCTTATCAACTTCACTTAATATAAGAATTATCAGAATTATAGAAAAAATAGGTTAGAAGGGATATCTGGAGGTCTGTATTAAAAATTCACCAGAGCCAAGCCAAAGGGAATAATTCCTTCTTTCAGCCTGCTTGCTAATTTGCTACCAGTGCATCCCAGTGTACATTCAGCCTTCATCACTGGAAGAGTACACAGATGATCCATGTGCACCTTGCTGTCTGTAGAAGGCACAGGCCCTTCCTGCAGTTTGCTACCGAGTGAGTCGGTCCCCAGCCTGTATTGCTGCATGGCTTGCTTTTCCCCAGGAGCAAGACTTTGTATTTGTTCTTGTTCAACTTCGTGAATTGAAAGCCCATTCCTCTTGTATGTCTAGATCCTGCTGAGTAACATCTCTACCCTCCCTGTGCATTAGCTGCTTCTTCCAGTACAGTGTCAGCTGGAGGCTAGCTGAGATGCCTTCAGTCCTGTTGTCCAGGTCCCTGATGAGGGCATTAGCACTGGCCTCAACTGATATGAACTCCCAAGGAGCACCATGAACTGTTAGATTTGAAACTGCAGACCTTTCAAGTTCAAAGATCTAGCCAATTTTCCATCTCTCCATGCAGTCTAGCCACCCAGTCCAATTGTCCTTGCTTGGCTAGCAGAAGTTATTATATAGTCTTGCTAATGATTTCCTACTCTCTCCTCATCCACAGATGGAATAATTTCATTGTAGAAGGCTGCCAGATTTGTCAAGCATGATTTGTCAAGGGAAAAATCCAAGCTGACTCTTCCTGGTCATGTTCTTGTCTTTCATGTCTCTGTAAATAGCTTTTCTGAGAATTTCCTCCGTAGTTTTCCCAAGGACTGAAGAAAGACTAATCAGCCTGTAGTTCCCTAAATTCACCTTCTTGTCTTTCTTAAAAGGAAAGCATATAATTTTCCTTTTTACAGTCATCATGGAACTTCTGACATATTTTCATTTGAATATTCTCATGTTCATTATTCTCATTTTCGGTTTTCTTTAATTCCTTCAACTTTGCAAATGCTCGTCTCTTGATGCTAACTTGACTGATTCTCAGGGTATAGCTTGATTTTCTGTGTGAATACTCTATCATCTAGTGATTACTTGGCAATCATTTCCAAATTTGTGTCATATTTCTAGAACATTTATATTTAATTTGTAAATCTTTCTCCTGCAGAAAGTAGGAGCGCAGCATCCCAGCCTAGAATTGGATTTAGAATTTTCTTTTATAAATTGTTACTTCTATAGAATTCCTACTGTCACCAAATACTTTGTCTGTAATCTTTCTGTGTGCATGTGTTCTGAAACAGGAAGATGAAGAATCTGGATAAACTTTTAACTCATTTGTAGCATAACAAAGGTAAATGTTAAAAATGTTTACTCATTTTCTTGGCAAATGTTTGATGTGTGAGAAGCTCTGCTCACACAACATAGAGCTAGCTGGGCACATACAGTTTTACACAGGAGTATAGGAGTTTTGGTTTGTTTACTTCTCACTCCTTAACATGAGCTTGTTTACTTCTGATATTTTCAGCTGGGTATTTTTGATACTAGTCGTACATAAAAGGTAGCTGCTGCTTTTGAAGTGAAATAGAGCTTTTCTACTCATTTCAGCAGG
>NW_009953719.1:1781888-1802835 GCF_000747805.2 Chaetura pelagica | reverse complement strand
TTCATGTATATCAATCTTCATAGAAGAACTTATTTTCCTCATAGACATAACCTTGTGGGATAATAATTGAAAATGTGAATTAACTACATTAAGTATCACATAATCAGTTGGGGGTTTTTTCTAAGATAGTCAATTTTCTGATTTCCTTTCACTGCTACAGTAGTGACTTCAATTAAACTACTGCCATTCAGACCACTAATAAAAGCACAGCAAGAGCATTACAAGAAATACTGAAACAAATGCAGTCCTGCTTTGCTTTGCTTTTGATCAAACTGTTTCTCCAGCATCTTTCTTAGCTCCATGAATGCAAGTGTCTCTAGACTGTGCCCTAGGCCACCACATCTGCTTCAGGTACTGAAATAAAATGAATAGTCATTATTTACATGCCCCCAGGTGGCTGATCTTCCACTTGCCTTTTTTTCGCCTTGCTCCTTACATCTGTAGAAAAACAAAACCTAAACAAAACAAAACAAAAAGGAAGAAGAATTTTAAAAAGGCATTTTTTTTATTGATTCAACTTGTCAAGGCTTTTAAGCAAAACTCTTTATCCCAACTGGGCCTTTGAAAAATGTGCCAAGGTTACCCTCCACACTTGGAGGGACTTCCCACATCCCTCCTGAAAGTGTTCTTCACTTTTTCTCAATGTATATTAATGAGAAAGCTCAGGAGTGTAAAGGTATGTTGAAAAACAGACCAGTTACCCTGTTGTGAGAAGTAGGCACATTCTAATTTGCCCAGATTAGAAGGGAGTAAACTCCATCCTCTAGTACACGTCCTCACCTATACTGAAATGGTTTAAATTTCACTACTGGAACTTTATATATTTTGTCCCCAAGAACATGCAGGGGTGAAGTGCTGATAAACACTAAGTAACACTTCAGATCACTAACCACAGGCAGTCAGAGTACTTCAGTTTTTAAACAAAAAGCAACTGTAGCCCTTATTAAACTGTAACCCTTCTACAGGCAATGGGACAAGATCAAAGGACACAGTCCTTACTGAAAAAAAACCAGAAATGAGAGTTACAGTTTAGGACACCAAGCAGCAGCATCAGGACAATGACAAAAAAGGCAGTGGTGGAGGGCTCTGTTTATTCTCTCAGACTCATCAAAGACTGAGTGTTCAGATGACACACATTCCATATAAAGTCAAACAATGGTTTCTCCTGATTACTACTTCTAAGTAGTATCTCAAAGTGAAGCTCTCCTGCTTCTAGCAACTCCCACAGAATTTCAAGCTTAGCATCTATACAATAGATGCAAAACACAGCATCTTGCAGCTCTACATTATTGGCAGTGCCATGAAAAGAAGATATGATGGAAAGAGTTGCACGTCAAAATAAGTCCTGATTTGCATGCCATGAAATCTCACTGCTGTTTTATGGAATGGATCATATACTAGAGGACAGAAACCTGGATATTTGCTGAATATAGCAATCCCATACCAGGCAGAAATTTTATCCCCACAGAGAAGATTCCTCAAGATGTGTGGACACATGTATGGGAAGCTGCCTTACAGATGAATTAGAATGTTTTCCCAGTCTCAGTCAGGTTCTTTGCTAATATAGACCTTATGGGTGTTCTGTACTATACTGGCTCGATCTTAGTGCCTTCAGTCTAGTACTGTGAATGGGAAACATCAGACTCCAAAAGCTTCCAGCATGGTCTCCACATGCTTTTCATGATCATACAGATATGCCCACTTGGGGGTTTTTGAACGGCAGAAGAACGCCAGTCAACTATTGCAAAAAAGTCACCTATTCACAGCAAACTGGGGCCAGAAGTATCTAGTACTATGTATGCAATCCTGCATGCTTTTTATCAGTTCACTGCATTAAATCCACATGCTACAGCACTTCATTACATACATTTTGCCTGGTACAATTATCCTCCAATTCAAATAAACCCTATTACATAACTTTTCTCTTAGCTGTAACAAACCAAAGCAGTTCACCTTTATAATGAAATTCAGTGCTTCATTCCACTGTCACTTTCCTCATCAAGTAACTATTGTCTTTCCATGTTGCTGCAGTATTGTATAACCATCCATGTGCAAGAGCCAAGCTCAACACATCACAGCCACATTCAGCTATCTATTTGGAGAATGGTACTAATTCCCAGTTGACCAGTTGCCATTACAAAGTAACAGTGTTCAAAAACCATAAGCATAATTCTCACCTGTCTTGAACTCCAGAGAACCATGTATGTAACTGTGAAAATCAGGATGGATAACTTGACATCCACTTCACAAGAGTGTGAACAACATGCAGAAATACTAGAGCAGGTCTCCAAAAGAGCATATGGGCATCAGCAAGAGGCAAAGTAAATCCTCCTTCTCAGTAGGACTAATTCCCTAAGATGCAACATTATTATGTGCAACATTTGCACATACAGGGCATGATGCACCTGAGAATCAGGTCTGCTGTTGATAAAAGGCAGTGCAATTACAATGAAAAAGAGAGTAGTGTTGGGATCGAGAAAGCAGAGAATGATGTTTTAACAGCAGAGTTCAAGAGAACCCATTGGCTCTGTAAACTTTCTTATATTTCAGTGAAGAAATATTAGTCTTTCCTTCACCAAGAGAGTGAATTTCTCCCACTGTACCTGAAGAGAGATTAAAAGAAAACAGGTCAAATATCAAAAGCAGCAATACTGATTAATTATTAAAATCCCAGTATCCGAGATGCACATAAGACCTTAAGCTCTGTTCTAGGTGTATAAAGCATGCTGCAAAATGCAGTGGGGAGTCTGAGCTGTGTCTGAGTTATTTTCAGACCCGAAAATCCTATGTGGGATTGTCCTCCATGGACAATTACTTCTAGCAAAAGACAAGACTTGAGTAACAGGCACACCCTCGTGCTTACACTGCTTTAGAACTTTCAGAACCTAAGTTAGCAATTCCGTACAACAAAATGTCCCACCATTAATTCGCCACAGGGTCCAGTGTCTCCCTTACAATAAAGCAGCAGAATTCATATAGATCAACAGATTGCCCAGCAGCAACCAAGAGCCATTAAATTCAAGTTTCAGGAAGGATTTTTAAATATAACATGTTAACAAGTATCACAATGTTCATAACAAAGAGTGATGAACACAGGCAGTTCCACAAGAGGTATCTTGTCTCTCAATTATTTGTCAAACTGCATCACTAAGGACAGTGACAGATGAGGTCAATTCTTCATCCCAAGCCTTGAACTACATTTGCAAGGCCTGTATTTCCCATTCCATGTTGGTCAAGAGGTGAAAGATATTCAGCACTGGGTGTGCCACTTAATAGAATTTCACAAAACTCATGAAGGAAAGCTGTGAAATTGCGCCATCAGATGAAACAAAGATCATAAACATTTTAATAAAGAAAACCTCAAAGACAGAGACAGTAGAGGATTGTATAGGTTTTGCAACAGTAACAGTACCGGAGGAAGAGAAGGGATAAAGTTAGCTACATCCATCCTTGGAGGCAGGCACTTTCCAGCTCCCAAGTAACACTCTGCTGAGATCAGGAACAGACATATTGTCCCAGTAGGAAGAAAAAAAATAATAAATCTGTTTCAAAACTATTACAAATAAAGTCATCAAGAATTCAGAGGATGCTTTACTGCCAAGCAGCCTGAGTCTGAACTGAATCAAAAGTTGCTCAGACTTACCTGTACCATTAACTACATTTCTTACTCCAGTCACTGATACTACCTTGAATGAACAAATCAAAATTAATTAGGAAGCTGGGAGAGCTGGGGCAAAGGACTTAGAGAAACACAAGGAATATCAGGAGCATGGTTTTGGCCTGTTCTTTTAGTGAAGGGACAAGCTTCTGAAAGGCTAAGTAGTGTTCATGTCCCCCTACTCACATAGTGTAAGTGGGATGGAGTGTGGCTTTTCTGACTGCAGAATGGTGTTACATGAGCTAGTCATAAGGAGTTACACTTCCTGACAAAGACAAAGGAAGATCAGCTTTGCTTATAAACTCCTGAAGAAGCATTTTTAATGGTCTTTGAAGGCAGAGATGACAGAAACTTTTAGGAAAAAAAAATATTCACTGAAAGAGTTGTCAAGCATTGGAACAGTCTGCCCAGAGAAGTGGTTGAGTCACTATCCCTGGAGATATTTAAAAGATGTGTGGACATGGCGCTTAGAGACACGATTTAACGGTGGACTTGGCAATGTGCTGGGTTAATGGTTGGAGCCTATGATCTTAAGGGTCTTTTCTAACCTAAATGAGTCTATGATTCTATGAATCTTGGTATGTGTAAACACCAGTGACTTTGACAAGGATGTAAAATCACAAGAATGCATAGAGCCATTCATTAAAAGGTCATAAAAGGGATGAAGTTCAGTTCACTGAACAAGTCTAATTATTTTCCTTTTATTTCCTTTGTTGCATTAGCATAGGCATCTTTTTAGATGATCAAGATAAACAAGTTAGCTGGTGCAACAAGGGCTTGAAAAGCTGGCAATGATAGAAGAGGAAAGGATAAGGTGCTGGCATATAACTGATTTAAAATAGGTTGCTTAACTAGAAGGATCAGTAGATGAACTCTTTTGTGGGTAATTAGAAGATCACTCAGGCTGCAGAAGCTGTTGATCACAGGGGTTTATGGGATTTTTGTAGAAAACTACAGCAGATAAGGAAAGCTATCCTTCAGAGAAAGGGCAGACACCCACACAGAACCACACACACAGAGGAATCCAGATGAAGTATAAAAAATGTAGTAAGAATCAGCTGAGCAAACTTGTGAATTTCACATTGACCTTACAAGAAGGAAACGTACACAAACTATGTCATAGCATTGAAGATAATTGCTGAAAGAAATAGAGGCTAACTCTGGAAGCCAAGAAACAAAACAAAGTACAGCTTGCAAGAGGCATCAGTGACAGCAAGGAATTAATCTGCAAGTAGATTAGTAGTAAGAGGAAGCTCTGGGTGAGTCCTGGCCTGCTTCTCAACATGAAGGAAAGCTACAGATAATGCTCAGTAAGATAAAGAGGATTTGATGCATTTTTTTTGCATCAGTTTTCACTGGAAAGGTGTATGGTGACTGAGGCACTGGAACTGTTCAAACCAAGAAGGAAGGGCTTACCCTATATCTGGGAAGGTACAGGCTAAATGTGTACATAAAGCTAAATGTTTTCAAATAAATTAAGCATGAAGAATACATTAAAGAACTTTCTAAGACCACATCAAAGCTACCTCATATTTCAGAGAGAATGAGGGAAACTCTAGCAGATTGGAAAGAACAATATTGTGCTTGTCTTTAACAAAAAGGATGTCTAGCACAAGAGGGAACAGAAATATGAATTATGGACCACTCACCTTAACTTAAGCTCTTTAAAATATAGAAGCTGCTTTAGACAACAGAAAATACATGATGAGAGCAGCCAGAATGGTTTTATCAACAACACATCACATCAAGTCAGTCTAATTTCATTCCATGGTAGATCAGCACAGGCTAAGAAACAAGCTGAGGAGGTCATACATTTTGATTTTATTAAGACATTACACCATCTGTCACAGTATGCTAATAAGGAAGCAGTGAAACTTGGTCTAGAAGAAGCTTCCTAGTCATTGTTACAACACTATTTGTAAAACGGTTCCAGGGAAGAGCTATCAGTGGTTCACTGCCAGTACAGAAAATGTGTCAAGATGGGTCTGTAGAGCGCCCAGTTCTGTCTTATAATGCATTGCTGCTCTCAATGATGGAATCATTTATGCTTATAAAGTGTGCAAGCATTTTAGAGGATAAGATTAGCATTCAAAATTGTCTTGACAAATTGAAAAAACAGCACAGGCTATTCCCCTTAAACAAGAATAATTGGCTACAAAAGCAAAGCACTTGAAACAACTGGAGAACAATATACCTTTTCCAAACATGCTGGGTCTTACATATTCCATCCTGAAACATCTAATACTTTCTTACTCTAGGGAGTTAAGCATGAGATAAGCATCCAGCTTCTGAAAGCAAGCATCTAACAGCTAGGTTTGATCATGACTGATGACTTTTTACGTTCTTTCTTATGCTTTCCTATCACTGAGCCTCCACTTTAAATGGCTTCTGTTGCTTTTAGCCAAATGTTTCTTCAAGGTGCTCAGCAATTTAGAAATGCAGGACAGCTGCTTTATCGCATTGCCTGTAAGTTACAGCAGACTGGTTGTGTCTGCCAGAAGCATCCTGCCCTGTGAGCAGATGTTGAGAAAAGCTTAAGCATGCTTGGCTCCCTCACTGAGACATTTGGCAGAGGAGGAGGAGAAGAGAGGAGGCCTTTACGAAGAAAAGCTCTAGAACACTGACTGAGTCACTCTGGACTCAGGACCCCACAAACAGCTATGACTGGGGAGAAGCCTTGATGTCAGTCCTAAAATGTCATTGCCTTGAAGTCCATACAGCGTGTGGGCTGCATAGGAGAACAGGCTGAGAAAACCATCAGTGCACAAAAGCATATTCTGATACAGAGGACCCAAAAAATCTATGTCCTTTTCAGTCACGCATATTGAAGCAGCTGAATGTTCCTTTCTCATTTTTTGGGTGGCAATCACAAAAAAACCCAAACAACCAGCTGTTACGCCATGTTAATTTTTGTCACTGGCATCTAGCCCCTTGGCAAGATTGAAACCACTGTTGACATCTTTGGAGCAGCTGGGCAGCAGAGCTGCTTCCTTTACTTACACAATACCATTCTGAATAACCTTTGAGCCTAAGATTTTGTTGCTTTGTAATCTGTGTTTTGGCAGTCTTCTCTTCCACTCCCCCTGTTCAAATATGGTAGTCCCCAATCCTTGCAGAGTCTAGCATGTATCTTTATTATACCATAAGTTTTGATGAAAAATAGCTGCAAACTCCATGACATCTATGACACCCATTTAATTTCCACTGCAGAAGGAAGGACATTTTCGGGGTTATCTTTGCAGTTTAACTTCTTAGTAACCCTTTGACTTCAGGTTTCATCATTAAAGCAAGATAAACAGGCATCAGTGCTATGTCATATGTTTCACTTGTATGTCTAAGATAAATACGTAATTTTACATAAAAAATAAATACCTCTGATATTAGACATGTGATTTTAAAGTAAAAAATGGCAGTCATTGGCAAAAAAAATAAATAAATAAACTGATGAATGAGTAATATTATGTCCAGCATTGGCAGATGGAATAAGAAGAACTACTTCTTATTAGATTGCAGTTCTTCTGCTAGGAGCTATATGTGAGTCTCCTGGGGGAAAAAATAATCTTAAAAAATAATAACAAAAAAGTTATCTATCTACCTGTATGCAAGGTGTGTATTAGGAATGGGCCACTGATAAAATATAAAGAAGTAGAAATACTATGCACCTGCTTGGACATCAGATATAACTTTTCCTCCATGTTACTTAATCATCATTAGGGAAGGAGAAATTTGTCCAAAAGTAAACAATCTGCAGCTTATCACTTCTGCAGTTAACACTCTTACAACTTGCATCTAAGTTGTAAGATGACACAATAAAATACTAGACACTGCTATATCATGTAAATCCTATGGGTGGGTGTTCTAGCAGTAAAATGGGAGATATACTTAGTAACAAGAAAAGAGAATCATGATTCAAGGTAGAAGGGGAAAAGCTAAATAGAACAGTGTTTTGACACACTTTGAGCATTTTAATGGTTTTTATCATAATGTTTATAGAAAGCAAGACCGTGTTTTTTCAGATGTTACTTCTTAGAAGTGAAGGTGAGAAATAAATTGATACCTTCCAACTAAATGACCCTTTATGTAGCCAACACTGTATACATTTCATTTTCCCCATCAAATAAAAGGCTGAGTGAAATAAAAAGTTTAAAATAATCTTAAATTAAGTCAGTTTCCAATTACATAGATTTAGTAGTGTTGGCTTGCCAGAACCAGGGGGATACTTTTCATATATAAATTTGATTTTATATGACTGAGAGTCTAAACACCACCCCATTCCCTAGAGCCCATAGGACATAAAGAGTGGCTGTGACAAAGCCCAAGAGACAGGCTTTTCTAATGCTAAAAGTCTCATAAATATAAGAAGGGAAGCACAGCTAAGTCAGCCACTGTGTTAATAAACTAATGCCTGGGATTGTCTTCTGACACAGAAGTACTAGTACCAAACCCTCCCAGTCTCCAAAACTTACAGATATGTCCAAATTCTTGTCAGAAATGGGCTTTATCTCATATTAACTCCCAACCAGTACCTGTGAGTGTGAGACTGCTGGTTGACCTAGGCCAGAACTACTGAGTTCCAGTGGCCATAACATTCATGCACATATTTACTTGTGTAGACAGAGCCTTGGAGGACAGTGGATATCTAAGCAGCATCTTGATTTGTAATGGGTCAACTATTCCTCTTAATCTCTGGAAAGGACAATGCAACTGCTCTGTGCTACTATTTCATCAATGATGCATGGTGCAATGGCCAAAAATTGTCATAATTTCCAGTCTATCTTAATAAAAATCAGCCATTTCAATCACGCTAGCTGTCAAAAACTTAGGCATTTAGAGTAAGTTGGATTGCTCCCTTTGCAGCCAGTCAATGAAGAAGGAATAAGTATTTTCTACCTCACATCCAGTTTTTAGTGGGATAAAATGATCTCTGGAAGTGCATGCTTGCTGCCTGCTCATTGCCTGCTTGTCTTTGCCTCCAGTGACTACAAAAGGAGCAGAAATGGTATAGTCATTTAAGAAAGAAAAAGTAGGTGAAATGAGTTCCACAACTGCCAGCTAAGATTTCTTTAGTTTCTGCAGGCTTGGTGAATATATTATCTATGGGAAGCATGGTTATATGGAAAATTCCACTGAAAGTTAAATTTGGTGCATCCTCTTGAAAAGAAAGAAACCTGTTAGTAAAGGGACAGAGCAGGTTGCTGCTAGAATTAAGGAGTTGCTGGTTTTTAGACCTTTGTTCAGTATCTTGGATTTTGCCAGCAGAGACAGCTTTTTGTGTCTGGAAGGAGCAGATATTCTAAAGGCCCAATGGTGCGGTAAAATAGTTCTTAAAAACAGTTTGGAGGAATGCATCCAATGTAGCTTCATGAATAATTTGTGAAATATCTGCTCATACTCCTCCTAAGATTTTCAGGCAGCATTGTGCTTTGTGGAATGAACTTGAAGTAAAATGGTCCTGATATGAGGATATGCTATAACTAACCCTGTTTCACATTTCACTGGACATACGTAGGGTGGAGAATAACTATCAAACATAGATGCCAAACCTAAATGTTCTTTTAATAAATGTAGAAAAACTATACTAGATTTGTCAGATATCTGTATATGCTGTTTATGTCTCCTTGGGAATCGTGGAAAAAAACTCTGCAGGATATATTTTTAGAATACTGCATGATTTCACGTGACTTGAATCTAAATTTAATCCAAAATTAAAATGAGTAACTACATTATTTCAAGGCCTCAGAAGCTGGAGACCATTCCAATAGATAATTCAATACCAAACCAAAGAACTTGACTTTCAATGGGTACAAATGTAAAAATACATCTTTACTTAACAAAAGAGGTGATTAACTAATTGAAAAGATGACAGAGTGTGTCACCCAGGGACACAGAAGGGACTGCTATCTAAGGAAGAGAGAGATGTCATGTGTTAAGCATTCCCATAATGTGTATACATTTTAGAACCTTCTCATTAAAATAACTTAAGTAATTTATTTAGATCTTATGTCACTTATGGGTTGAATGAGGATCTATAGAAAGATGCTTAGCTGCTGGCAGAGAGGATCAAAGTCCCTAGGACATCTGACAACACCAGTTTGTTTTCCATTAATAGACACGGTCAACCTGCAGGCATTAGTAGCAGACAATGCTTTATCCCCAGGTCTGTGAAGCCCTTAAATACAATTCTACATTTCTGGGGGCAGAAGCAGTAAACCAAGGGAAGAACATGACCCACAGGTATCTTTTTTTCTGTTGATTATAACAGTAGGGAACACCATTAATTAATTTGCTCTTACTCATGTAAAGAAGCAGACCATACCACATAATCCAAGCCTAGTAGCTTGTCTTTGGCAAAAACAGTTTTCAAGGCTGTGTTAGCTCAAAAAAGTGGTAAACAATCATACCTGGCAGCTGAACACATAGGTTATTATACAAGCATTACTGAACATGTGTGCCTCTCTGTTGTTTATATTTGTCTGACTTTGAATTCCCTCTGTTGTTTCTTGGTACATGTACCTTCCTCCCATGTATCAGAAATATCTACAGTACCAATTGAACTGTGATTAATTACGAAACTGGAATTAAATTGTCAAATAATTCCATAGAGGCAAAATATGACAGCAACTTCCAGGACACACTGTCTTAAGCTCAGTATAAATTATAGGCTTAAAAGAAAACTGTGTTATCCCTTTTTCTAACCTATATGACCTATCAGCCTGTATTCAGGCAAGAGCCCTTTGTAACAATCTCTCACTGCCTCCAATGTTTCCTAGCTGACTGTATTCACATTCAGGTAGGCTGTGCTGAAGCCCTTTAAAACATTCAGTTATTAGTAATTACAGCAAAATGCCAGCTCATAATAAGTCAAGATGAAATATTTAAACATCCGCTATTTTTGTCAGGTCTGAAAATTCTTAAATCTTCCCAAATGCACGATGTATGCAGTTCCAAGCCTCTGCTTCAGCGTTGCAAATCTGCAAGTAACTGTTATTAACTGGCTTTTTATATTAAAGGTTATATAGTCAGAAGTCTGTGGGGGACTTTGTTTGACTACAAATAGCAATTTTTCCTCACCAGTTTTCACTGGGAATCACTCTGCTTTTCTCCCACCGGCTCTGTCAGCATAACATCCCTTCCAAGCACACTGGAGGTACCAGACTCATTAATAAAATAGACAACTTGTATAAGAAGTGTACATTGTTGTCTGGAGAGAAGGATTTCCCCCCAATTCTTATCTCTCCATATATTGTCTTTTCTGTTGATTTGCCATAACAGGAATTCAGGAATCAATAAAGAGGGAAGAAAGAAGTCCATTAAGATTACTGACTGAAATAAAAAGGAAAATAAGTGTAGTAAAATTCAAATTCAAATTAAATTATGTGCAGACAGTATGTGTGTTTGTGCCCATGTTTGTGCATGTGAGCACATGCTCACTGTGTCTGTGCATTTTTGAACTAGTGTGTGTAAATCCAAAGGGACAGCTAATTCAATAGCTTGACTGCAAATAAGTTTGCAATAATCACCTTTCTTGAGAAAGTCAATTGCTAAGTATGTGTATGGTCTGTGTATGTGAAGAGCTGATAACAAAGCACAGAGGTATGCAAAGATTTGCAGGCAGGTCCTGGAAATAGCAGTTCAGATATGGGCAAGTCAACAGCTCAGGCTTAGCATTGTTCAAAAGAAAATTAGCCCACCTGTGCCTGGTCATGCCAATGGTAGTGATACTGTTCTAACACGCATGCTTTGTAAACATGAACGAGTCTATCACCAGTGGGCATCTAGAAGACAGGGCAATAATATGAAATACCCAGGTAAAAGGGAGAAAAAAATAACCTTACTGACTGAAAGTCTCACAGGATTCCTTCAGCACAGCTGAATTCAAGAAACCAGATTTCCCTGTCCTGATTGATTTCTCACTCCTTGGAGCAATTATAGTAAATTTGAGGGAAGGGAACACTGCCACCATCTTCTCCTAAACAGGTCATCCTCCTACCTCCACAATCAAAAAGCAAGCAATGCATCTCTGAGCCACAAATACTGCAAAATATTTGAATTTTCAGAAATCTAACATACTTCAAGCAAATTTAATAATTCCATTTGATAACTAGAAATTTTTTTTCTGTTTTTAAATAGGCAATGTATTTTGTTCGTGATAGATATTGAATCTTTATTGTGTGCCGTTGCCATTGAATGTGCATTATAATGGAAATGTAGAATATGCCAAGCCCTAGCATGTGTTTCCAATTAAGATTCTTCATTTTCTTCTCGGATGTTAGAATATGACCTGATTAGCTTTGCCATTTATCAGAGGTCAGCTTCTGAGCCTACCTTATTAAAAGGTAGTGTCTGACTTAGTATATTTGGAGAGGAAAGAACCATATTCCTCAAACATCAGAGATTTAATTTTTTTTATTCCATTGGCAAAATGAAAAATTTAGTGTGGGTTGGGGAAAGACTTCCAGTCTGTTTTGTGTCTTTGAGTCTCCCATGCCTGCTCATACATTGTAATGAGAAGAAACTAGCACAGCTCTAACTGTAACTTACACCCTAACAGTGCAGATAGGTGTCTATTTTTCAGGTACAACAACTTAACATAGTAGAATTTATTGCAGTAGAATTACCCGCAAATTGTTAAGACTTAACACAATAAGGCAAGCTACTTGATCCTATCTAGGATTCCTCAGTGATGTTATCAAATAAGGAGAAGGAAGAAAGTCCTTTTTTAAGAACGACTGTCCTTTGTCAGCTAGAAGAAAGCAGTGTATTATTTATGGAAAGCAAACAATATGGAATCAGAGTGAAAGCAATTGACATGAAGAGTGGTAGATGAAGTGCCAGATTAGGTCTGAACTTTGAAAATGTAGTTATTATATGTCATGCATAAAAAATACTTCAGTATGTCTATTAGGTAACTTGTATGTGGGCCCAGGTGAACCTCATGAGGTTCAACAAGGCCAAGTGCAGGATCCTGTACCTGGGCCGAGGTAACCCAAGATACGAATACAGGCTGGGGGAGAACATACTTGAGAGCAGCCCTGTGGAAAAGGACCTGGGGGTACTGGTGGATCAAAAGCTGGACATGAGCCACCAATGTGCAGCTGCAGCCCAGAAGACCAACTCCATCCTGGACTGCATCAAAAGAAGTGTGGCCAGCAGATCTAGAGAGGTGATTCTGCCCCTCTGCTCTGCCCTGGTGGGACCTCACCTAGAACACTGCATCCAGCTCTGGTGCCCCCAGCACAAGAAAGACGTGGACCTGTTGGAACATGTCCAGAGAAGGGCCGCAGAAATGATCTGAGGGCTGGAGCACCTCTCTTATGAGGACAGGCTGAGGGAGTTGGCATTGTTCAGTCTGAAAAAGAGAAGGCTCTGGGGGGACCTCATAGTGGCCTTCCAATACCTGAAGGGGCTACAGGAAAGCTAGGGAGGGGCTTTTTACAGGGGCTTGCAGTGAGAAGACAAGGTGTAATGGTTTTAAACTGAAAGAAGAGAGATTTAGATTAGAGATCAGGTGTAAATTCTTCAGTGTAAGGGTGGTGAGACACTGGAACAGGCTGCCCAGAGATGTTGCAGGGGCTCCCTCCCTGGAGGTGTTCAAGGGCAGGTTGGATGGGGCTCTGAGCAGCCTGTTCTAGTGGAAGGTGTCCCTGCCCATGCAGGGCAGTTGGAACTCAATGACCTTGAAGGTCATTTCCAACTCCAAACATTCTGTGATTCTACATACAATTATTCAGAAGAGACCTTTTTGTGAAAGTTTTACTTTGGGTTTTAATTTCAAGTAGTGGTCACTCATATTCAGGCAGCATAAATAAAATATTTTTAGAACACTCCTGCATGCCACAAAGGCAGGAACACCTCTCTTTACCTTCCTTAAAGCCACACACATACATTTTATGCAGCCGTTTTCAGTGTCTTGTTCTGCACCACCAACATGAAAGACTAGCTAGAGAGATGGGGAAAACAGGAGCAAGTTCTCCAGCTGGGAAAGGAAATGTTTTCAGAGCAGAGCTGCATAGGCAAAGACTTAGCCTGGAGGTGGGTGTTAACGTAACTTTTTAAAAAGTGACAGTAAAAATGAACTGCGCATAAATGGCAGGCCAGATGGATTTCTCTCGGCTTTCACGAGTTATGCCTTAAATACCACAATGCATATGTATTTGGTGTGTGAGGTGATTTTCCTTCTGAGTGAAATATACTCCTAGTCATTGCACTCAAAGCTCTTGGTATTGATAAAGCTGTAGACAGACTGGGAGTTTTCCAGGCATTGAGATGACAGGGTTATGCTTTATTGACAAAGGTGTCTGTTATCTCCAGCTTTGTCCTTATGTTTACCCCAGACAGCCTGCTGTACACTTGCCCACACTGAACTTCACCTTCAATGTGAACATGCCCATGTCACACAGAATGAAGACTATGTGCTTTGGGCATGTGGAGAAGCCTACTGCAACCAATGAAAGGGAGGAGGACTTGTCTTACTAAAAAGTTAAACCTCTAGGTTCACCCCCTTCTCTGGGTACCCTTCTAGCCAACTGGAGGAAGCAACCACCTCAACAGGACTATTCCCCATGCCATTTTTATGAAGGAGCAAAGCAGTGCCTTTTCTTCCCAACTGCCTATAGTGACAGACAGGATGACCTGGAATAGACGCTTAAGTTGGGGGTGTCTGAAGTGAGGTAAGGGGCATGCTGTTCGGAGCATGTTCACTCAGTGTGTTAGTGCAGGATAGCAAGTGCTCTATAAAGGCTTACCCCAGCATCCCACACAGTAGATTCCCCATAGAGCCCAGTCTAGTCTAAGCAAACACAATCTGACCCTCTGGGAGTCCAACAGATTAGAAGAAAAAGAAAAAGACAAAAGGCCATCAGACCATATATTACAATATGTATATCTGGAATTAGTTGTGTTTTTTTCAGTGCAGTTTAGGATGTCTTCACCTCTGCCTCTCCAAACCTTTTTTCAAAAATGCTCTTACTCCCAGCTTTGCAGAATTGTGTGGGATTGCAGTGATGCAGATTGTGCTCTGCTAGAACTTTCTAGCCTGAGTTGTAGTCCAAACTCCCACTGAGTTGCACTGGAAATTTTAGGCTTATAAAGTCTCAGTATAACTTTTCAAAGTGGGATAACGTAACTTATACCATTTAGATGCTTTTATATATTAAATTCATTTTTGCTTAAGTTTAGATCCTGAAGTCTCTCTCATTACAAGTAATTTCCAGTACAGTTACTGTAACTGAATGTAGAAAGGCTTAAGGTAATTAGTGTGCTTACTGTGGGAGGGAACAAACAAAAGGAGCTATAGATTTGTGTGTAACAATGAAGGGGAGAAAAGAAAAACAACAAAGCACACTTACTGCACCTTATGAAGGTTTGTCCTATTGTGTTTCAATAACAGGAGTGTTCTCAAGAAAAAAAATAAGATACAAGAATATAAGAAATGTACAAAGTTCTGCCTTCAGAATCCTGCTGAGCAATAATGGAAGTATAACTAATTAAGAGCCTGGATCAAGGGTGAAGTGAAAGCCTCCCACTGATTTCAATGGGCCTTGGATCAGATCTAAGTGTGTGGAGTGTAGATAAGACTGCATTAAAACCATGATGAGCCAATGCCTGCTTTCAGTCAGAGCTGGCTGCCTTATACTGTGCCATATCCACAGCTGGCTCAAAGCTTCTCAGGACCATCGCATGATCAAAGGTTACTACTCTGAAATAGAGAGCTTGAACAAAGCTCCTCTTGATCTGAGAATGGCAAATGGGCAAAGCTGGTAGAGAGAGGTCTTGGGCAAAGCTGTGGTGAGCCAGACTTGTGTCTACTTCTGCTCCTGGGTGGATAAAGAGAAGAAATGAGTACTTCTGCAAGAACTTCTCCCTACTCAGCAGATGACAGAGTACTGTGTCCATTTCTGGGCTCTTTAATATAAGAGAGACTTGGACACACTGAAATCCAATGAAGGGCCATTAAGGAACTGGAATTTCTATGAGGAAAGGCTGATAGAGCTTGGTCTGTTTAGTCTAGAGAGGAGAAGGCTTAGGAGGACATCTTATCCACATAAATCAGTACCTGAAGAGAGGTATTTATGTGGCAGGGCACAACCTGAAACACAGGATGCTATGTCTAAATATCAGGAAACACTTTGTTAATATGAGAGTGACTGAGAACCAGCACAGGTTTCCCATGGAGGCTGTGGAGTCTTTCCTCCTCAGAGGTATTAAAAAAACCCAACATCTGTACATGGTCCTGGGCAACCAGCTCTAGTGTCCCTGCATGAGCAGGGTGTTGGACCTGATGACTTCCAGAGATGCCCTCCAGCCTCAGCCATTCTGTGATTCTGTGAATTTGTCCCCCTCTCCTCAGGCATATCTATCTCAACGCAGCAGCCTGAATTCCCAGAGCTCTGGCAAGACCAAGGTGCAAGACAACAGTGATTTTGAAGCTCCTGGTAGTCTACTACCAGTTGTCTACTTCTGCGCACAAAATCCTGGTAGTCTACTACCAGTTGTCTACTTCTCCTGCGCACAAAGCCAAACCCACTCTCTCACCAAGGATAGTGATCTTTCTACCACACTGTTCAGGTCTCCCTTTCTTGTTGATTTGTAAGAACTGAAAGTTAATGACTTAATAAGGAAATTACACTTATGTTATAATTTCTTTGAACACAGAGTCCTGATTAGTTTGATTCTAACCACCTTGTAGAGAACAGAAAATCTGTAATTACATTATATCTTGGTCCTCAGGTTCCACAAATGCTTCTTTCTAATTCTTTAGCCATTTGTAGTGTGTTAGTTTAGTTCTTAGCAAATAAATATTATCCCCAGCTTCCTAGTGTGGGCTGACCTACAGCACAGTCTTCATATACCTGAGGTCACTCTCTAAAGGCTATGACATAGTTGACTACAAAAGTTGATACATCTATAGCACAGGAAAAAACCAAAAACAAACACACATATGCACAAAAAAAACCCCAACCCACAACCTAGTTTGAAAGGCTATTTGTAGTCCACACAGAAGCATAGAGAACCAAACTTTTGATTTCCATTGCTCTATGGTGTGTTACTTCTCTTTTCTTACATCTTGTTAAAAGTGTAAGTTCAAACTATCTGGGGGCTTTCCTGCGTGCACTGCTTCAGAGCAGCCACAGCTTTTCCCTACTTCAAAACATAAATAAATAAAAGCTTGCCCATGCAACATCTGTTTACTCCTTTGTATTCTGAGTCAGTAGATTAGACTCAGAGCGGAAAGGTAATGTAATGCATTAACATCCAGGAAAACAAAAACAAACCACAAAACAAACAAACAAACAAAAACCAGATATACAAAAAACCCCAAACAAACAAAAAAAAACCACACCACAACTCACTCATCCATAAGAAAAAAACAGAGAGTACAGCTCATGAGGAACTATCTGGAATTAAAAAAAAAAAAAAAAAAAAGTATCTTATTTCCATTACTACTGTAATTCTGAACTGTAAAATGCATGTTCTTTTCCCACAAAAAAAGGGATTAGTAGATGGAGAACAGGAATTTGTCAAAATAATTTATCAAGTCAGGCCTGTTATTACACATTAGTTTAAAGTCATGGACTCTGCCAACTTTTAAAACCAGCTTCAGCCTACTGTTAGAAGGAAGTTAAATTAGTAGATGCTGATGCAATGACAAATATATTAAATGTCTGAAATGCTGAAACTCCTATGCCAGGCAAGTCAGATGTAATCCTCTGTTCTCTAGTTATTATCACAGTAAAAGCATATTCTCAACCCCAGCCAGAAAACAAAAACACAGGCAAAACCACAAGAGGACATATTATGCAAGCTATGAAAAAAATCAACTATCCTAATAAGCAATAAAAAAGGAAAAACAGAACCAGGACTCCACCTGTATCCTTCCTTTCTATTCTTTAATCTACCATTTGGTTAATAAATGGTATGGCTGAATCCAAAACCTGCCTTATAAACATGCAAAATGTGCAGAAGACTAAAGTAACCCTGACAGGAAAATATACATAACCAATAATAATAAACCATCATTGGGTTCTGGGTAGTGGAAATAACTGATTTCAGATTGCCATTGATTTTGTGGGTGTCTCCTCCAGGTCAACTCATAGCATTGCCTTAAAATTATTCAGATAGACTCCTTAGGTACTTTTTTACACTTTTTTTCAAAAAAAACAATGTTCAATTAATAACTAATTCCAATTAAAAAAAAAAAAAAAAGAAGATGCAAAATCTAAAAAAGGTTAAAAAGTCTTTGAAAATAAAAAAAACAGCAAAAGTCTTTAGAACAAAAATGAAGATATGTTTCCCTTTGCATACAAGAAGTAATTTGTATTCTGAGGGGTTACATCATAATGTTGACCAACAAAATATATGTATCTCACTTGGAAAAGTGATTTACTCTCACAGACTTAAAAAATCTGCACATAAAATACTTTGAAATATGATATCACCATTACCTTGCTACCACCAATGGAAATCCAACCTTATCTAGCAATGAATAAATGAATCATATTGTTGCTCTGCTCAATGACAATAGAGTTTGGGTCTTGATATTACTAAGTAAGGCATTCATATCGCATAAATGATAGATAGATAGATCAATCGATAGATAGAGAGATCGATAGATAGATAGACAGACAGACAGACACATTCATCTAAATACACATACATACATATATATATATCTCTCTCATTATGAAGAAGCATGTAAGAAGAATCCTTATTTTAGACCTGTGCTTCAAAGACTGGTTTTAGATACCACAAGAAAACCCTTTCTCTGTGTTTAGGTAGATTTAAGCTCAACATGGTCAATGCAAACCTCTTTCCTAAGCTTAGCTTCCATGGGAAAGTAAAAAAAGAACCACAGCAACAAAGGAAATGAAGCAACAAGAAAAGATTCAGAGAACATCATGTTTTAAATGAATTTAAATCAGAATTGTTCCACAGAAAGAAATGGAACAATTCTTCACAGTGACACATGAAAACTATGCCCTTCAAAGACGTGAGAAATTTCCAAAACATTATCATAAAGCACCAAGAGTTCTTAAAAAGCATTTTCATTTACAAAATATCAAAGATAGGAAAACTGCAATAGTGAGTTTTTCAGATTCTCTTCAGATGCTTGTGCAATTTCTTAGTTTAAAACAAAATTTAAAAAAACAACTACAAAAAACTCTAGGTAAGTTCCAGTGTTATGCTTCTGACTGCATCCAAAAAGATAAAAGTAATACTATCTTTCATATAATTGTTTTCCCTTTTTCTGATTAGAAAACAGATATAATTTTGAGGGGATAGAAGATAGGTCACAGTGGAAGTGTCTTTGGACTAGAGGTTATAAAAAATCAAGGATTTGTAAAAAGAAAGGTCCTTATTCTATCCAAATAATTTTGTTTTTTGTTATCCAAATCAGTCAATTTTTTAGACAATTAAACACCTTAGGGTACTCATGGAAAAACTGTATAGATTGGTTTCTATTCTAGCCAGTTCTGGCTCAGAGCCTAAAGAGGTTACGTATGACCAAAAAAAATATTGATATTTCCATGTTACTTCAGAAATATTTGCTTAATAGACAGAATTACTGACACTTGCTACTGCTAAATTTAATTTGTCCAACTTGACAAATCAGTATTTTAACCTAAGGATTTTTCAACAAGCATGCTGTCAGGCAACTGATAAGGAATGATAACCACAGAATTTAAGGATACCATTTTGCTAATGCACAACAAAGAATAACAGTAAACATTTGTCAATAGTATCAACATTTGAATCGGCTGTTTTTATGCTAGTGAGAAACATGACAATGTTGACATAGCAGTCACGACAAGAATTGTGGGATGGTTTTGCTTGGAAGGGACCTTAAAGATCATCTAATTCAGCCTCTCTGCATGGGCAGGAAAACCTCCTTCTAGACCAGGCTGCTCAAAGGCCCATCCAATCTGGCTTTGAAAACTTTCAGGGATGGGGACTCCACAACTCCTCTGGGCAACCTGTGACAGTGTCTCACCACCCTCACAGTGAAAAATTTCTTCCTAATATCTAAGCTATATCTACCCTCTTCCAGTTTAAAGCCATTCCTCATCATCTTATTGCTACAAGCCCTTGTAAAAAGTCTCTGCCTCACCCTGTAGCCCCTTCAGGTACTGGAAGGCCCCTGTGAAGTCTCCCCAGAGCTTTCTCTTCTCCAGGCTGAAAAATCACAACTCTCTCAGCCTGTCTTCAAAGAACAGGTGCTCTAGCCCTCTGATCATCTTCATGGCCTCCTTTGGACTTGCTCCATGTCCTTCCTGTGTTGGGGGCTTCAGAACAGGACACAGTACCCTAGGTGGGGTCTCATGAGAGCAGAGTAGAGGGGGAGAATCACCTCCTTTGACCTGCTGGCCACACTTCTTTTGATGCAGCCCAGGACACAATTGGCTTTCTGGGCTGCAAGTGCACATTGCTAGCTTATGTTGAAGTTCTCATCAACCAACATCACAATTCCTTCTCCTCAGGGCTGTTCTCAACCCATTCTCCTCCCCAACTGTAACTGTACTTGGGATTACCCCGACCCATGTGCAGGACCTGGCACTTGGCCTGGTTGAACTTCAAGAGGTTGGTTGGCATGGGCCCACTTCTCAGCCTGTCAAGGTCCCTCTGGATGGCCTCCCTTCCCTTCAGTATGTCAACAGCATCACATGGCTTGGTGTCGTGAGCAAACTTGCTGAGGGTGTGCATGTAGTTCTGTAATATCATGCCTCATTTAACATGGGACACATGAAATTCTCATAGAAATGATACCTCTTACTAAACTCCAGAATCTATGTTCCCCTAAAATGTGGCGCTATTATCATAGCATTAAAGACATCCTTACGTATCCTTATGGCTGGACAGTTGGGCCCAAAGAGTGATGGTCAAAGGAGTCAAATCCAGCTGGAAGCCAGTCCCAAGTGGTGTCCTCATGGCTCTTAGTGTTGGGACTGTTTCTGTTTAACATCTTTATTGATGATCTCAATAAGGACATAGAGTGTATTATCAGAAAGTTTGCAGATAACACCAAACTAGGTGGGAGTGTTGGTCTGCATGAGAATGGGGAGGCTCTACAGACAGACTTGGATAGATCAGATTGTTGGGCTAATGTCAATGGTCTGGGCTTCAACAAGGCCAAGTGCTGGGTCCTGCACTTGGGCCACAACAACCCCAGGCAACGCTACAGGCTTGGGAAAGTGTGGCTGGGAAGTGTCTGACAGAAAAGGACCTGGGGGTTCTAACTGACAAGCGTCTGAATACGAGCCCGCCGTGTGCCCAGGTGGGCAAGAAAGCCCA
>NW_009953719.1:1756306-1781560 GCF_000747805.2 Chaetura pelagica | reverse complement strand
GGCTGCCCAGGGAGGTGGTTGAGTCACCATCCCTGGATGTGTTTAAGGGTCGTTTCGATGTGGTGTTGGTGGATGTGGATTAGGGGAGAACTTTGTAGAGTGGGGATGATGTTTGGACTCTGTGATCCCAAGGGTCTTTCCCAACCTGAATGGTTCTATGATTCTATGTAAACAATAGAGAATAAAATATGTAACACATACAGTGCAACACTATCCTAAAAGAGTCTCGATATACATTTTGAAACTGTTCTTCAATACTGTCAGTACATATTTGGTGTTACTTGCAGCACAGCTTACAGTTTCCCTTTTGAAGAACTAGTATTTCTAGCACCAAAAGAGTAGCAAAACAACCTTTGCATGTTACTTACACATCATCATTTGAAGTAGTAGTTTAACCTACCTTTACTAATTTCCAGGGAGAGAAAAGAGGGACAGGGCTTTTTAGGGTGTATTAGTGCCCAAATAAGTAGATGAGTCCCACAGAGTACTTTCAGAACTGTCTGAAAGGCAGAACATCTACTGTCTTTCATTTCTTAGTGTCAGCAACTGCTTAAATCCAACCTCTGTACATGCTCCATGCAGATCAATATTCTTTATAATCTGACACAGCACTTCCCAGGCTGCCAGAGTGTGAAAGAATGGTGAAAATAGACCACAAATAGAAGGTAATAGAAGGTGCCTTTTCTGATCAGTACAGTCTGTAAGGTTAAACCAAAGTAATGTCCTTCCCAGTGGCCCTGAAGGAGTTAACCAATTCACAAGGACTGGCAGACAGATGAATGAATTCCCTTTTGGAAGCTCAGCAATTCACTCTGGGGTACTCCTAAAAGGAGACTAGGTATCTTCAAGGGTTACAGTCTATTTAAAGAAAGTGATAAATGGCAATAGAGGCCACAAAATCTCCCCTGTCTCACCTCCCCCTTTCAGTTCTGCTCTTGATAGACTGTATACATATTAACAGATTTCTGTGTCTTTCAAGGGTATGTATTTCTGGCAAGGACATATACTTTTCTGACAGGGTTTACAGAACATTTTGTTCTGCACCATGTATACACATGCTGCTGGATTCAATTCCTATTATATATTCAAACACCACACATAAGATTGCCATCGCACAATCTGTCTTGAGCTGTCCCAATGATCAGAAAAAGTCTAAACTGTGATGAAAAAAAAATAATAACCCTTTACTTAATTCTTATCCAGAATCAGCTGACCCAATCTTTCTGTGCTGACAGGCACACCATGGAAGAAAACAACCAAGATACCTATTCCTCATCTCTCCTAATCCATTCTTTCATCCATTTACACCTGCTCTTAATAACTTCATGGAGGCTGGTCACTTCAGGAACATCTATCCATAATGGAAGTATTGTATCAATACAAGTACTCATGCCCTTCCCCATTATGCCACCACAAAGTAATTTCAGTGGCATCTAACCATCTGCTTAAACAGGTGTGTAATTTCTTTCCTGACTAGAGAGGTTTTGCAGTATTTCTACCTTAATCCATGGTGAAGGCTGGCAAGGAGAAGAATAGACTTTGCCAACTATTCTAGATCACCAATAATTTTCAGCTTAGCCAAAAATACTACAGCACTCAATGTACTTTGTATAGTAAGCAGCAGGTCATCTCAGGAAGTACTTATCAGAACAAAGGAACTTATATTCTTGCAAAAGAAAGGAGAAAACAAGGTTAAATTAATTTCTAAACTGGATTAATGAATGCATATTTTACATAAAACTGGTACTCTTGTTCTACTACTGAACAACTTTGTTATGGCTAAAAAGAAAAATCAAACTCATTTTTCATGGATTATGTAAAATCTAAGAGATATCCATTAAAAAAATAAATAAATTACAATCCGTTCTATTCAGGCGAGTTACCTAGTGAGTTATTCTCCAAGTCCTATCACATCCAGAGTAAGGACAACATAAGTTTATACTCTTCTCACAAGACAAAATGCTGTAGCAAAATGAGAAATACAAAGAACTGCACAGCAACAGAAAGTTGTGCAAGCCAGGCTCTGTGCAATACATTTAAACACAAATTGCTCCCTGGTGAAAAATTTTATCCTGTAGCTAGAAACTTGTAACTTAGTCAAATACACCAAAGACAACTATTACTCTAGAACTGAAGCTGTGGCCCAGGGGTAAACATATTGACTATTTTGACTTACCAAGGCCTTTAGGGAACCTGCTCAACTTCAATGGATCACAGAACTGTAACCATTTGGACCCTCAAGGTGCATATCCCACACCATCTGTGGGTAATCCTTTAAGTAGCAGAAGGCACAGATTCCTGTGGATCTGTACCATGTGAATTCTCCACTGCCTAACAATAAGTTCATTCCAGGCAATGGCTCATTCTCAGCTGTCAGTTTTCAAAGAAGTTCCAATAAATTATTGTGATTGAAACCTGTAACTGCTCTGAAATATGTGCTTGAAACTGATCTCAAAATTGTTGAAGTGTTGTTAGAAGAGAACCCAAGAAAAAGACACTGTCATCATTAGAGACTTGTTTTGTAGCATTAGTAGGAAATCAGAATAAGAAATAATTCTATCCCTGGGGTCATTTATAAATACATTGTATTTTTAAATGGCTGAATTAAAAAAAAAACAAAACACCACAAAAACAACAAAACAACAAACAACCACCAGAAAAAACCAGAATCTGGCGTAGAAAATGGTATTAACATCAATGTCTCCAAACAGAAAAAATCAGACTTTTTTTTCAGTTGCATCAAATACCAAACTTTGCCATAATGTGTCTATTAAAGTGCAAAAAAGTCACCAGTTTAGATTTTCCTTCAGTGCTGCCAGAAAAAAACACAACAGTGATTCATCCATCTAACTGCCATTTTTTTGGCTGGGGAAAAAAAATAATTGCTTGGATGCACATGTCCACATAATCTATTTGAAACGATACATTGTCTCATTTCTGGAGTGTTCTATTTCAGCTCTCCTTCCTCTTACACTGTTTTCATACTCTTCGATCAAACAAGTGGAAGCATCTTGGACCTTCAAGGTCTAGAACAAAACCACAAAAGCTCAGTTCTTTCAGCTTTGCCTTGAACATCATGCACTACCCCATCAGTGTCCAGTCTCCTGCAAAAGGTTTGAATAGGCTGGCACCCCTCACGGAGTGCATTGTACACAAATAGCTGCTCAAGACCTGAGCACAGCACAGCTGTGTCAGCACAGCACTACGTCCCAGCTAACACACTCTTCTTCTCAGCAGGCTGACTGGCTCCCTTAGGAGATCATGCCATTCTGTCTCTGATTTCCAAAGCAGATCTGTGCTCTACTGCACAACCCTTCCATCTTCACATAACTCATGTGGGTTTCTCCTACCGTTGCATATGTTTGAGCTCCTTCAAGCATTTCAACCCCTCTGATGTTTCCTCCTCCCTGTCTGGCATTGTCCCTCTGTTGTCTTCCTCTCCCCTACTCTTGCACCATGAGCTGCCTCTGCTGAGGTCAAGTGATTTCCTTAGGGTTAAGTACAGAAAGCCAAATTCTGGTGTTTCTTCCCACAGAAGATAGCCCTCCTAATATCTCTAGGAATAAAGCTCCATTCACTGTAACTATGCTTGGTAGAACTGATGAAGGAGTTCAGGTAGGCCCTGATGAAGGGGTTTGAGATTTTGGCTCATTAAAATCAGCAGCAGCAGCATCAAGAAGAGTAGTGAAGGAAAATATGTATAATTTGAATACAACACATTCTGTAAATCAGAGACCTTCAATTCAGAGAACACTAAGGAAATCAGGTTAAAGTCATGATGCATTTGAAGAAAATATACAACCAAAGCAATGAGGGTGCCACATTTGTCCATGCATCTTCCAAGAAAAAAGCCAGAGGGGAGATCAGGTGGGGAGTGGGTAGACAGCTTCTGACTCTTTTTTACTTCTCTAATCTATCTCAGATTACTATAATGACTTTCACTAATGGAGATACTGCGTGTAGCTTCTACAATGAAGAATGTACTGTATTGTGCTAGGCAGAATGAAGAAAGGATTTAAAATTGTAACATTAAAAGTTGTACTGAAGAATACAACCCAGGGCTCTCAAAGTAGCAAGACAGATTTTATTCACTAGAGTTGCCGTGGGGTGTTTCTCAAATAAAGAAGTGTAAGATAATTATAAAGTGCCAAGGTTAAATATTCTTTGCAGATTTTTCTGGAAGCAGAGCTGTGATGTGGTAAATCTGGTAGTTCTTGACAACTTTTAATTACGTGTTTGGGTATGCCAAAGTAATTTTCTGGACCTCTTTGGTAATCCAGTAATAATTACTTTCTCCTTGAATATAAATTCCCCCATATGACCTTGTGGATAAGGTCAAATAGAGCCCATAAAGAAAAAGAAAGGAAGGGGGGGAGGGGGGAAATAAAAAGAAAAAAAGAAAGAAAAAACAAAAAAGGAGGAAGAATTAGAACAAACCAACAAGAAAACTCACAAAACCCAACCAAAGGAACCCCTCCTAAGTAGAAAATTAAAAATTACCCAGAGGTGCTAGAGGTGTCCTGCTTGTCTGACAATGTGAGAAAAACTTCTCCTTCAGGGACCTGAGTAGCAGAAAACAAAAGGTAATTACTGTCTGACAGCTTTCTCTATACACAAAGAATTGGTAGCTCCTAATGGGCAGGTGTCCACATTAGAAAAAACATTAATTAGTATGCTGTTGGCAGGCTCAGCTGAGAAAAACATGACTAAATGAGCATGGAAACTGAAGTGCCTTCTGTGATGATAATTTCATGTACCCACATTTATTGTAATTTGGGATGTGATTTTCCATTTGGATCTGAAATCACTGAAAGGGTCTAGTTGTTGTGACAACACACAGGGATAATGACTCTATTAAAACACTCAGGGACTAATTTCAAAAGGTATTCATCAGCCACCCCTGTAATGGGATCAGAAAACTTTTTGTAGCTTGGAAAATTTGGACACATAATTTCAGGGCAAAAACTGCCAAGTAAGAACTATGAGAATGCCACAAAGTAGCAGTAATTGTCAACACAATGAAAAGCAATACCAAAATTAACTTAGAATAATGGATTTCTTAAAATGAGGAAAACAGAGAAGTGTGAGAGTGAAGATGTTTTGTTTTCTTTTATTTACATGAAGAAAAAAAACAATAATAAATGTTGGTTCTGGGAATTACAGATATCAGCAACTTCAGTAGCAGAAACACAAATTTAAATACCATATATTAAAACTGAATTATAAATTTTCAAGAAAAGTTGATGGTAAATTGTTCTGGGGTTTTGTTTTGGGTTTTGGCTTGTTGTTGTTGTGTTTTTTCACAAGGACAGATCATAAGCAAGAAGAGAATTATATGGAAAAGGCAGATTTAACTGGATTGTCAGAAGTATTGGATGAAGCCTTTCAGAAGAGGCTTGTCCACAAGGCTGTAACACTGAAATGTCTTTCTGGGCTCCAACATACTGTGGGCCTGTCTGCAAAAAAGTCCAACAGCTGCAACCTAGGAATATCTGTGTCATTATGGTGGTGTTCCATAAACCTGATTTATCTGACCAGTTGCAGAAACAATTACACACCATCTCATAAAGCCCAAACAGGTAATTTCCCCCTCATGTAAGTGTTTGGAGTGCCTGATTTTCAAATTGTTATTGTAATCACTATTGTAAACAGCATGCTCTTTTAACTTGCTTGATATGAAACCCTTTGTAGCCATGATTCATACCAGCTTGCATCAAATTAGTAGTTACATAGCAATCAAATTAGCAAAATGAAAATCATTCTTATATGAGGAATTACATCATCAGGGTTGATTTCAGAGGGTGGACAGAAAAATGAAGATACCTTTTTGCTACTGTATACTTAGGGGAAAAAAAAAAAAAAAAAAAAGGAGAATTTATTTCTTTCCAGCAGAATGCAAACTAAGGTAGTCACTTCAATTTTGGGCTCTTCAAATACCACAGACAAGCCTGGTAAGAATTCAGAGCTGTAAACCCTGACCCTTGACTGAGCCATCTCTGCCTGTACTGAGCCTACCTATGGTCTGACCGCATTCAGTAGATCTTAACGAAGACAAATAGCAGGTTTTGTCTGCACTTTCACAATCAGGGCATACATGCCTATGTTGGATAGCATTATCCAGGCTTCTGCAGCTGAAATTGCTCTGGAAAGAAACAGAGAAACAGAAAGAGATTAAAAATAGTCCATAAAGTTGCACATCAAGGCTTTGCAAAGCAGAACAGGCTGTGCCACTGCATGGTTAAAAGAGCCTGGAACTAATCTCTGGTAGTACAGATGACTAGAAGTAGAGTTTCATTTTTCTAGGAAAAAAAATAAATAACTAAAAGATACCAAGAAATGACAAAACACCTTGCCTAAATCTTGTTCCAAATTTCTGTTAGTGAAGATTAATTTAGGCTTAAATTACCTAGAGTTTTCTGAAGTCTTAAGCATGTAAGAGTTATAAATCAGACATCAAAATCAAGTCAAGCTGGAAAACTCAGAAGATTTTTATGTGTCTCATCTGTTTTGTACAGGGGTATAATAGTTATGTTAATAGAATAGTACAGGAATTTTCATGTGCTTATATTGTTATTAACCAGGTTTGCAGATAAATAAATAAATGTTGGGCATAATCTAGACCTTGGAGAGGAGAAAAGACACTGTTAAATTAGGAAGTAAAGATGTTTTAAAAATTGGATTAAAAAAATTATTAAATACTTCTTCTACCTCTATTTATGATCTCTAAGGTCCCTTCCAACCAAAACCATTCTATTACATGATTCTATGATTAAAATTTCACAAAATAGCTCTTAGGAAATACATTTTCAATTCTGAGTAATAATTAACTTCCTCTTCATTTTAAAATGCAGGAGACAGAGGAGTTTAAGGAGATAACTGTATTTTTTTCTCAAAAAAGTAACTTGTTAGCCACAACTAAATGAAGAATAAGATCAAGAAAACCCAAAATTCTGATTTTATAACCAGAAAATTCACAAAACAACCTGTGGGACTCCTGATTTGTATAACATCCAATGGAGCATGATGCAGCTATACCCAACTTTTCAGAAACTGTCCTACCTCTTCATGTGGAGACACTACCAGTCACTTCCCACAGCCAGGCTGATGAGCTGCACCCACAATATTATGGTGATGCAGCTTCCCAGCCTCGCTTCTCTGTGGGCAAGCAGCCTATATTGGCTCACATCAGCAGTGGGCAGGAGGCTCATGCAGCATGGCTGGTGTACTGAGGAGGCTGGCCCTAAGTTTGCAGGTTAATGCACTCCAGGTGACAGAAACCAAGAAGGATTCTCAGCTGATAATCAATTTGTGCTTGATGTGCAATAAAGCACTGATGCCTTTGTGAGTCTTGGCTGCCTGGCACTGCCCTCTCTGAGTGCTGGTTCTGCTAGTGCAGTCCTGGGGCAAGGAGAGCACCTCACTCTTTCACATGCAGGCTAGACTTGAGCATTATCCCATTCTTTACTCTCTCTGTACCATTGTAAAAGGTGTTAAGCCACAAATGGAGACTTCAGTCTTCACACAAGACATAGGCCCTAAGGCAGTTGCTCTCTACCATACTGTTGCTTCTACCTTAAGCATACAGGCATCTCAGACAGGAGTGAAGGGTGGTTAAAACAATCACAAAAGGTGGAGGAAAAGGCAGAGATTCATCATGTCTAAGAAGCAAGGACTCCTTTGAAGCAATAGTGAGGAAAGGTTGTATGATACAGGAGCTTAGAGGGCTCAGGACAGAACAATCAAGAGCCTTCTTGGAGACATCAAGGTGCAGCAGAGAAGCCTAGAAGATATATCTGCTATCAGTAATATCATTACATTTTGATATCTCTATAATGGAATAAAATGTTTTATCCCATCCTATCTCTATAAGTGCACATATTTTCCTTTTAGAAACTAATAGCTATTAGTATTTTATTACAAATAACACTTAATTAGACTGAAAGCAAGAAAAAAGCCTAGCTTCGGGGCCTGACCTTTTATCACTAGCATCATAGATATTATTTAGTGAATAGTTAAACTTAGAGAGTACTCAAGCTAGCATGTTTTGAAACCTTTCCATTATATGGCACTGTATGAGGAACACATAGACTTGCTGTCTCTGACTTAAATCTTCAATCTGATTCACACAGACTTTGTCCGAATGTTCCAGTTAGAATGTACTCAAATCCCCAAGGCAAAATCCAGATGTCTCCATTGCACAGCACAAAACACTTCTAGGAAAAAACTGAACTCAAGTACTAGCGAAGCAGTTATATGAGTGCAAGGCTCTTGCAGACTAATTTATGTTTTGACAATCATTGTTCTTTCACAGACTGCTTGGGGATTTCTAGGCAACTTTGCACTGTGCCGAGAGGGCATAGCCTTACACAAAGCAGCCTTTGGTTTTTGTTTGAAACTATAACTGTGAATGCTATCTCTTGCCTTGGCTGACAATGAGCTCAAGTCTCCTAAAGCAGTCAGAACCCTTTGTCAGCTTGGTCTATATACCAGGAGATGGGCCAAAGCAACAGTGCAAAGATTTTCACCCCACTTTGCATTTGTCTTGCTGAACATTTTGTACTTCTCTGTCATTCATGATCACATATAATATTGTATACTGTACACCTAATTAAAATAAGAGTATCTCCACAGAGTCTACACACTTGAGGTGATGCTATGATTGAGCCTGTGCAGTTAAAGCTGTAGACAGTCCCTGCCTCAAAGATGTACAGTCTATTTCGATAAGATTAGATAGTACGTGCTGGTTTAAAGGGTAGTGAGGGAGGCATGCACAGTGTGAAGGCAGCAAACAGCGTGCTAGTTTCACAGCCATTCTTTTTGAAAGTGTGGGAGAGTGTGAAGAGAGGGAGAAGGAAGGTTAGTTATAAAGTTAGATGAAGAGAAAAGGGAAGGGAGAGAGCATTTTAGGAAAGGTGATGTTCTTCATAAGAAAAGAGAGAACAAGAAGAAGAAACAGTATATGGAGGTGAGAAGAACAGGAGCAAACCTTTATCACAGCAGAAAGACTATAATCAATGTCACAGCAATTTCAGAGTGAGGGGGCTTCATACCCCCTCTCTTTAGCCATATAAAGACTAAGTATTTAGTTTGATTTAGTCATGTTGGCTGTATTTATGAGTTGGGCACTTATACCAGCAATTAATCTACCTTAGGCACCTTGCCTACAACTCACCTTTGAAGGTGCTGATTTCCCTCTCTTGATGCTACAGGGAGTCTAAACAATTTGCTTAGACTGTATATCCACATTTTTAGTGGCTTGAGCTTAGGTGACATGATCCCCAAGCCACATGACCGTTTCTGCTGCAGGTCCTATTACTATCTTCATTAGCTCTAAAAAGGTGGCAGACCAAAGGTTAAGGCTGTGACGAAGTGCATTTAGGAAAAGACAGTTTAATCCTAAAATGAGTAGTTCACTAATAACAAGTATTCATCTGGGAAGTGCTACACAGTCATATTGTGATTTTTCTTTGTACAATACACCAACTTGAGAATGCAGTCCCAGTTCTTAAATTCAGACAGGCTGGTTTACCTCAGCATTTCTCTTTTTTAATGTTTTTGTTGTTTTGCTGAAAAAGATCTGTGTAAGCCAGTCTGAGTATCAGCATAAGCAACCAAAGTTCAGTTTTCTCTAAGGGAGTAGTAAATGGGAGTTATTTTCAGGTATTTTTTCAGTAGGACAGGGAGACATTTCCTTTATTAGCATTTTTTAATCATCTGACATGTTGCTTGTTCTTTTTCAACATATCTGCTTTTGAAGGTTTTAAAAATAGATCTAATAACAAAAGGCTGCTAAAATTGGAATCTGTGTGAGATATTTTGGTATTATTCAACCAGAGCCAAATCTGACAATGAAGACAGTTCTTGTTTAAAAATTTCATTGAATGAACATGATCATAGCACAAACCAAAGAAAAGCGTCAGTTCCCTAGTTGTGTGTTCGTAATTTAAGTCTCAGAAAGTATGTGAGGAAATAGAATCATAGAATGCCAGGTTGTAAAGGGCCTCAAGGATCATCTGGTCCAATCATTATAAGTAATACTATATATTATATGAGATGGCTCAGCACCCTGTCAAGCTGAGACTTAAAACTGTCCAGTGTGGAGGAATCTATCACTTCCCTTGGGAGATTATTCTAATGTTTGATTGTGCTCACGGCAAAAAATGTACCTCTTGTGTCCAATCACAATTTTCCCAGGAGCAACTTGTACCCATTACTCCTTGTCTTTTTCATGTGACTCCTTGTAAAAAGAGAGTCTCCATTTTCTTGGGAGCCACCCTTTAAGTACTGAAGCATGATAATAAGGTCTCCCCAAAGCCTTCTTTTCTCAAGGCTGAACAAACCCAGATCTCTCAGCCTCTCCTCAGCTGGCAGGTCCTCCAGTCCTCTGACCATCCTTGTGGCCCTTCTCTGGACCCTCTCCAGCCTGTCTGCATCCTTTTTTTAGAGCAGGGGCCAGAACTGAAGGCAATACTCCAGGTGTGGTCTGAGAATCCCCAAGTAGAGTGGGATGATGACTTCTTTATCTCTGCTGGTGATGCCCTTGTTGATGCAGCCCAGCATCCTGTTGGCTTTCTTTGTCCCTGCAGCACGGTGGTCACTCCTGTTGAGCCTGTTATCCACCAAGACCCCCAGGTCCTTTTCCACAGGGCTTCTTTCCAGCCAGGTGGATCCCACTCTGAGATGTACTCCTGGGTTATGAGTTCCCAAGACCTTACACTTCTCCCTGTTTAACTTCATAATGTTCCTGCTCGCCCACTTCTCCAGTCTGGCTGATGCATTGGGCTCAATATCAACCCCTGGGGGACTCCACTTGTGGCCGGTTTGAGGAGGAGCTATTTATTATCACCCTCTGGGTACAGTCCGTTAGCCAGTTCCCCACTCACCACACAGACCACTTTTCAAGGCCATAATGAAGCAGTTTCTCTAGGAGGAGGCTGTGGGCTCCTCTATCAAAAACCTTTAAGACGGTAGATGTTGTCCACCACTTGTCCTGCATCAACCAAGGGGTTTACTTTGTTGCATAAAGTGATCAGGTTTGTCAAGCACGATTTGCCCCTGGTAAATCCATGTTGGCTTTTTTCAATCACGTGCTTCAGTTGACTTACCACAGTCCTCAGGAGGATTTGCTCCATGTCTTTCCCAGGGACTGAAGTGAGACTAATGGGTCTGTAATTACCTGACTCTTCCTTTGAACCCCTCTTATAGATGGGGGTGACATTAGCCTTCCTCCAGTCCTCAGGGACATATCCCCAGCTCCACAACATCTCAAAGATTATGGAGAGCAGCTTTGCAGTTATGTCAGCCAGCTCTCTTAACACTCTAGAGTGGATGGCATCTGGGCCCATCAGTTTGTATGGGTCAAGCTCCTGTAATAGTTGACACACCAACTCTTCCTTCACTGACAGCATGTCGGTATCTGCATCGACCTGGACTTTTGTTCCTAGAGCCTGGGACCCAACAGCACTGGTAAAGACAGAGGTGAAGAAGGTGTGAAGTTCTGTTTTGAAATGGTTAGTCTGTTCTATTTGGTTATGAGTTATTTTTACAATACACGAAGACAAGTAGTAAAAAAAGCACATTTTATGTGATCGTTATTCTCTTAAGTAGTTTAAATAAAGGCTTCTAAATTACTTCAGGCATTATTCTATCTGTAAACTGTGAAAATCCCAGTTTATAAATATTCTTTAAGTGCTTCTTACTGAAATTTGGAATTTAATGCTATAAGAATACAACCAACCAGTTGAGATTTTCCCTTTGATGGGCACAGAAGCAACAAGTTCATGAAAATCTAAGTATGTATTATTAACAGCTGAAAAGACTAGATAAGTATTTTGAAGTCCCTTTTCTATAGTGAATATCCTGTTTTGTATTTCTGCCAACTTTTACAAATAAAGTAGCTGCCGGTATCTCAAGGTGACTTACATTTCTTCTATTGTTATTCAGAATATATTCATGAATTATGCCCTAAAAAGGAAAACAGTAGTTTCTTAAGAATTCAATCCAAAGTTTTTTAAATTGATAAGAACATTTCCACTGACTGTAGAGCTTTTCACCATGCATTAATTGTACACAGCAACCCTATCTGCAGTCTGGAGATTTATATGACAAAGCATATGTAAGATTATCCACTCTGTCTCGAAGACTATTTCCTGAGATATGGAATATCCAAATATGTTTTTTTCTAATGTACTCTTAACAGCCTTAAGTAAAAAGCTTTCCAAGCTTTTTAGAATAACATCAGTACATTGCTTTCTTAAGAGGATATTGCTCTCAATTTTCAGCTTATATTTACACTTGCTTAGTTCCACAATGTAGGCTAGAAATGTATGTCAGACTTAAATACTCCATTGAAATTACCTTAATCCATAATTTGTTAGAACACCCAACGTCAGCTTCTAAAAGGCAAGATGTTAATATAGTTCATTGGCTGTCAAAGTACAGAAGTGGAAACTCTTGTAGTGTTTAGTAAACCCAACTCATTGGCTTAGAAGAGGTGTCTTTTTACTGGGACCTGAGGGAATCAAACAAGTCATCAGACATTCTGTAGGGTCTTTGTAATGGAAGATTAAAATTAATCTTATATACTGCACCTTTTAGAGCACAAAGGCTAAGAAAATATACCTGCCTTTAATCCTGTAATAATACCACATTACTTAACTCTCGTCTTTGGTCTTTTAGATACATAAAATATTTCTTTATCAAATTATCACTGTGTAATGTTCCAATTGGATCCTTAATGGCCATTTCATATTATTGCTGAAGTGACCCCTACATCTGACAGCATAAAAATGTAAAACAGAATTGTTCATAAAATACTCACCACCTTCTGCCACTGTTTCTACAAAAAATTAAGGATACTTAAATGCCTGTAGTTCTGAGTTTGCTGCCAAAGTTAGGATGTTTTAATATTAAAATTTTTTTAGATTCATGTTCTCTGCAATCAATTTTAATAGTTTAAAATGTGAAGTTCTTTAGGCTACTTATGAAAAATTTAAAACCTGCTACAGCTTAGATGTTACTTAAAATGCCAAAAATATAAAGTCTTTCTATCTTTTTCAGTTTGATAGTTTCATAGATAGGAGTACTCTCTCTCCTGCAAACTCAGATTATTTTTTCTCTTTATCTTGTTCAAACATTTTTTATTTATTTGTGTTCTGGCAGATTCAAGTAAGTAACATTTGTTTATGCTGCTTCTGTTCCTAGAAAGTTTTCTTACCCTCCACATGCCATCCCCACTGCTTAATATGTGAATATTTGATCCTCCTAGTTAGAGAATAACAATGTATTTGCAATGGATTTACTACATAACTCTGTGCTTTGTGTTTTGAGTCTGAGGGAAGCTGACAAGCTTCTTTAGAATTCCTGCTTGATTTTCTGCCTGGAAAAAAACAGAGATTTTTCCATACATATTTCACAGACAAAGTGCGAATGATGAGTAAGTAAGTTAACTAAAAACTATGATGTTAAATGTAAAAACTGTACTCTAGAACCCAGAAAAATAGATTCAGTTCCTCCTGCTGTTAATGCAAATTTTGTCCATGTAAGGCATCTTACATCAAAACTACTGAGAGTGCTTTATGACATCTGAACACATTAACAAGCCATACTTACCCTTTCTGCTGGGTAACGCCTGTGAACCCAGCTAAGGTATACCCTCAATGAACTCTGCTCACTCCATTGATTCAAATACTGTATTTTAAGCTCATCCCAACTGATGTAAATTGAAATCTCTTGTGCCAAGCACAGGATAGTCCTCTAAAATGTATTCTTATCCATTCAAATGCTGGGATCACTGCAAGGGAATGCAAATGACCTGCTGGTATTCTCACCTTTGGGGCTGAGGATGAAGCCAATTTGCTTGAGATCCCAGTGCTGGGTCCTGCACAGATATAGCCATTACAGTCCCTACCCCAGTTAATTCCAGAAGAATTAATTCCGGAAGAAATTCCAGAAGAGTTAATTCCAGAAGAAAAGACAAAACAAGCAGTGGTGACCAATGATATTTCTTGGGATGGACAAGACAGAATAATAAAAATAAACATGATACACACTATTTTTTAGCTGTGGGACAAAGAGGCATAAAAAAACAGCTCACATAAATCTAGGCAGGTCTTACATACAGTTTGAATTTTAGTGATAGTAAAATGCAATAGTACAGCACAACTCATTGCTAGAGGTCCTAAAAATGGGGTACTACTCTATTTTTTCCCTTTTAGTGTTATGTGTCCAGATAGAAATTAAAGTTCCTGTAGTGTTTTTCAAAACGAAGATCTCTGACTCCTTCCAACAATCCCTCTCCACCTAAAATATGCTATGCTTTAGGGAGTTGAGTATAGGCTATTGCTAAAAAACTCTTGGAGAGTACTGCATTTGCCTGCACATCATTGCCTAACAACCAGTATCTAATTCATTACTGCGAAGAATTTGAGGATGTCGTGTATAAAAGGCATTACGTAAAATTAAATTCTATTCTTCTCATTTAGTAGTGTTTCAGACACAACACCATTTCTATGTAGTTTGAAAAGTATTTTGAGATAGCCCAAGATAGATTACTCTAGAATTTCAGAAAAGGTCTTTCCTTCTTGCTCATTGAATTTGCATTTAGTGATTTACTAGCTATTGCCTTAAAGGATATATCAACAAAATTACTAGGAATTTGCTACTTTCAAAAATAACAAAAAATTCGCAAAAAGTATGTCTAATGGACACAATGTATTTGAGTTCTGATCTGCAGCTCAGCCAGTAGAGAACAGATGAAATATTACTAGAAATTTTAACTGAAGTCACAGATCAGTTCAATAGGTTCCTAGCATGTCAGCACAGCTCTGCACCTAGAAACTGGCAAAAGTACAAGAGAAGTTTCAGCCTTGCAGTAAACAGACAAAGCAAAGATGATGATCTCATCAAATTTGTGCCAGCTGAAGCAAACAGCCATTGAACAGAAAGCTACAGGATGTGCCCATGTCCTTCTATCAGAAAAATTACAGGAAGATCACACACTCCCTTGCCCAAGAATTTTTTCTTGCAAGGCAAGTGATCTAGGTACTCCATGTTCTGGTTCTCATCAGGAATTTTATGCAATTTTCACTCCCTGTTCAGGTATGACTCTGAAAATATGCACTAGCAGTTGGTGCTGCTGACATCTTCTCCTGCATCCTCTGACAGAACCTGTGGCACGCCCTGCCACATGGGAAACCGGGCAAGGACAGCTTTATACAAAGGTGGTAGATTTTCTTTGGCGGAGAAGTGAAAGAGTGATGTGAAGGCCACACTGTTTGGCCCCTGTGTTGGCACTTAGAAGAACACACTAAACACCTGAATGTTGCAACAACATGATAGTAATTTGAGATCAAATTCAGTGCAAAACAGTCTGGAAACACTATAAGATTCATCAGCTCTTTGTTTGCCTTAAGGGAGCTTATATAAAGGAAATATCTTCCAATCTATCTGACTGTTCAGCGAGAGAAGTCACCATGAGTTTATGCTAATGTTTACATTTCACAGCAGTGTCAAACTCTTTAAAGTAAACCAAAGCTAGGCACATAGCTAAAAAGAAAAGAAAAAAAAAATAAAGTGGCTCCACTGGAAAAGAAGAGTTTGTAGCACAGCTGAATGAAAGACCTCACCAACAATGCAAAAAGTACAAAGAAGCATGTTAAATAGCCATTTTAACTAGTTGAAGTTGGCATGCTTCGCATACCAATTTGCATTTCACAAGTCTCTTCTTGCATCACAACAATATTATGTATCATTGCACTGTACATGCATATCATTTAAAATACAAAGAGCAGGATTTATTGGTTTTTGCGCAGCCAGAAAGATGGCAGCCACCTCACACAGGTATGTAAAGGTAGCACGTCTGCACACAAACCAGTCTGTCTGTCTCTATTGCTTCCCTGAGGTTGTGGAAGATTTGGGTTCCTGGGCTCAGAACAGGTACACTGTCAGCAACAGCCCAGGGATTCAAATCCCTGCAGTAATGATTCCACACTGACTACAGAGCCACAAAAAAACCCAAAAAACCAAACAAACAAACAAAAAAAGAGCCTCATTGTGCTAGGAGAGATAAAAAAGTAAGGCCTACTTTTCTTGATGTGCTTTCTGAAGTGGTAATTCTTGTTTACCCAGTAATCTCAAGAGGGAATACTACCACAGTCTGCTCTTAAACAGGAGTTCTTTCCTGAAATGAAGCACTGTGTCGGTTGTTTCTTGAAAAAAATGAAAGAGGGGAAAAAAAAAGGCAAAACAAACAAACAAAAAAACCCCAAAAACCAAACAACAAAAAAAATGGAAGGAAACCAAACCAAACACAAACAAAAAAAAACAACAACAGAAAGAAAGAAGGGAAGTCTTACTCTGCTGTAAGTCTATACGTAAAATAACATTGCTGAATTAAGGATGAAAAGTATGTTTTAATGGTTGTTGTTTTTTCCCTAAGTTAATCTGTTAAATCATTCTGTCAGAAAGGCTGGAATTCCTTCTCTATCTGCCATCAAAATTCAAATTCCTTAACGATGTTCACATTTTCTTAAAATATGCCATTGTGATAAAACAGATGAGTGGAAAAATCTGCTTAGACTTTCCAGAACTTCATAGTGTGTATGTGTGTACATAACTAGTGATCATTAGAGAAAGGGAAAAAAATCAAAACTTGAGAGAATGATTTCATACAGATTCTAAGCTTCTCTAAATATAGTACAAAATATTATTTTTTCAATAAAATACCTGGAAAACGAGATATCATTTTTTTACCTGTCTTACTGAGAAAAGACATTTACACAGAATCACATAGAATCACAGAGTTATTGATGCTGAAAAAGACCTCTGAGATCATCAAGTCCAACCTATCACCTAACACTACTACACTGGCTACATCATGGCATTAAGTGCCACATCCAGGCTTTCCTTGAGCACATCCAGGGATGGTGCCTCCACCACTTCCCTGGAAAGTCCATTCCAATGTCCAATTACCCTTTCAGTGAGGAAGTGTTTCCTACTATCCAAGCTAAACCTCCCCTGGATCAGCTTGAGGCCCTGCCCTCTTGTCCTGTCACTAGTTGCCTGGGAGAAGAGCCCAGCCCCCACCTGACTACAACCTCCCTTCAGGTACTTGTAGAGAGTGATAAGGTCCCCCCTAAGTCTCCTCTTCTCCAGGCTAAACAACACAAGAGTACCTTTATCTTCTAAAGAAGGAAGATCAGAACTTCAGTAATCATGGTTATTTTTCTTAGGAAAGGTAATCCAAACTCTTTCAGTGTTTCAAAGCACATCAGTTAGTTGAATCTTGTCTGCCATTTCATGTTGTCTCTCTAACAGGGAAATTCACACAGGTGTCAGTATTGTACGTCTCAGAACCTTAGCTTTCTTCTTTAACATACTACACCCAAACTTCTGCAATAGAACATTTATAGTCTCTTTGCATGTAAATATTTCTGTGCTTACATGTCAGTGGTCTCAGATAATTGCTCAAGGGAAAAGTACACTCTATTATTGTTTGTATTTACCAGCTTCTTCAAAACAAGTATTTGACAGGAGAACTCAGAGACTCAAAAATGTAAAACTTTCTACTTGTGTATTATTTTTAATATGTTCATTTTAAAAGGAAATTACATTCTAGTCTGCTATGTCCTTACAACAGAACTTATCATTAGTAAAAAGTATTTAACATATGCAAGAGCAAAGTATTAATATTTAAAATCACAACTTGTTATTAGTCTAATAAATCCAGCCTTCCATCTGCAGGGCTCAACATTGATCTTCCCCAACTGTTCGTTCCTGATAAACTGTAAGTTCTCTAGTGGAAGGAGGTGTTTTAAGGTCACGTTATAAAGCAACGTGGACACAAATTACTGATGATTTCCACAATGCTGTGCTTTCGTTTGATGATTAATACCATGCAAGAAATTGCCATACAGGACTCAGGACTTATATTTTTTTTTCCCTTTTATTTTCTTTTTCTTATTTTTTAAAAAACAAACAAACAAAACACAACAAACCTGCACTCCTGTGCTATGTCTTTCTTCCTCCTTTTTTTCCTTCATAATAATGCATGAATATGATGCTGAATGCTCTATTATCTGCATGGCTTAGGGCATTCACCTCACCACAGATTCAGGACATAACCTTAAACTTTTATCTTAATATGAATTCTCTAAGGGGTATGTGTACAGTTGTGACACATTCATGCATTCCCGTGCTTTCTATTGCTATGAAATGTGAGCTTTTGGTCAGCTGAAGTCCAGCTTTCTGAAACACAGGTAGTAGTGTATTTGGTACAGAAAATATTTCTTTTAGATTTTTTTGCACCAAACAGAAGCCAGTACTGTGATAAGACAGAGAGAGCAGCCTCACTACACCTTCTCAAAACCAGCTAGTTAGAGTTTGTAAAGCTTTGAAGTGCTGAGTGTTTTAATTCATCCCAAACTCTGGCTCTGAAACCAAGAGATTGGACCCAGCCTCCATTGCTTTAGCTGAGGTACTGGAGGCATTGGTCCCTGCTCAGGGCAATTCCACCAAATCCAAGGGCTCTTAGTTGACCAAGTTTTCTGTCAAAAAAGGCTCAGTTACAAAGCTACCACAAGTATCTGAAACAGGAAAACAAAGTTAGATTTTAAAAATTATGACAAAAAGCAACCGATGAAGGCAAGCAGGTGTGATTGGGAGTCCCTCATGTATGAAAGAAATAAATGAGGCCATATTTCAGTCAGTTCACTTCAGTGTCAGACCCAGTGCCATACCACTCACTCCGTCTTCCATCTGAAATGTATTTATTTCTAAATTTGTGCTTTCTTTCCTTCAGTATGTCTGGTTTGTGGGGTGGTCATTTCCACATCCTATGTCAGGAGATCCTAAAAGACTTGCAAATTTTAGTGCAAAACACAAAACAGAGAAATATTTCCTCCTCTCTTATCACTTTGATTGTATAAGTTAAATTAATCCAACTAAATACACGTGCATACACATATACAGATAAATGAATACAAGTTTCACACTTCATAGTTGACAAAGTCCAGATACTACAGGAAAAAAGCCCCGAAGGTGAAGGCTATTGAGAAGTAAAGTTAAATCTCTAGATACAATAGAAATACATAAAGAATTAATGTCCTTCCCTCGCATTGCCACTTGCACTCAAGTGTATTTGTATTTATGTAATATGTATATATATGTTTGTTTTTTTTATTTTGTCTGTTCCCCCAGGAGAAGTCCAAAAGAGAAAAAGAGATGGCCAAATTGACAGAGTCAATGAGTGAGTACAAATAGGAAGTTTAACCACCTTTTTTTTTCCATCTGTCCCCCTCCCTTACATGATGCAAAAAAACCAGAAAATAGTGCTTGCGTTCAGGGATCTCATTCAGCACTCCTAACTTCATCATAAATCATTCCATTCCTAAAAGGAAAAAAAAAAAAAAAAAAAAAAAAAAAAAGGATTCCCTAAACAAGGACTGCTATTTTCTTCATGCACTATTTAAATCACCTGTATTTGGACAAAAATCCAGCATAGTAGCTACTATGTGGTTGACTTCATGAGTCTGAGTTTTATTTAAATAGAATGTAACTCCTTGCAGATTTAACACGTCTAATTTACTTGATTCAGGTTAGTGTATACATTCCTTCACAAGCTCACAAAAGGCTGCACTAAATCCAGTACCAGTATTTAGGATTGTCACCTGTGCCAGATTAACCCAAGAGGAATTGTGCCCAGACATATGCCTAGGAAGGTTTCCATTGATTTTACTCATTTCTAAGAAGTGTGCATTGTCGTAAATATGTAACCAAGAAGAAATAGTTAGTACTTCTGCCATAATCTGGGATCTAGATAAAGGAATAGTGCTTATCAACACTTGTAGCTAATGTAGCTGAAACACTCAGGCTGGATAATCTGTTTCTGGACAAATATTGGAAACAATTTAAGATGAGATCATGGCAAACCACTATCTCTTTACCAAAACTTATCTAGCTCTATAGTCTATGCAAACTTAAATAAATTAACTTTAGAAAGGAGAAGTCTTTCACTTTGTTTAATCAGAGACAGAAACACAGATATGTGTAAGACTCATTACATTAGAATTAGTATTAGAAAGTTGTTTCTGGTCATTTTTTTATTTTCTATTTGTGTACAGAAGGGCTGTTTCTAGAGCAGCACTTCCCTTCCTTTTTGCTCTCCCAGTTCACTTTGCTTCCTTTTGAAATCATTCTCTGTATCTCCTACATGTGTCATTGCAGAGCAGAGTCACCACTACCAGCCATAAACAATTATTTGCCTATCAGAAGCAAGTTATATGACAAAAAGTTGCTCTCAAGACCTGGCAAAATTCAGGTTTCCAAGGAAGATACATAGATGAGACTTTCAATTTTTAGAGCTATGAGCAGTATCTGCTTTCCTATACTTTCTGCAGTATTCATAAGTAGGAAGACATATTTCTTCATGGTGCAGCACAGCCTAGGTGCTAACAGTGCAAAGGTCAACATTACACTTTAACAAGACCCGAAAAGAAAATGATACCAGATCTTAGAGAAACCCTCTGCTATAAAGAATGGTTCTTTTTCTCTGTTAATCTCTGTGGACATACCATGTAATTCTAGAAACATCCTGTGACCCCACCACTTCTCTGGTGTTACTGCATGCTGTGTAATTATATCTTGATGGATGGGTGAGAGATGGGTGGAACTGTGGAGGAACATGCTATCAAAGGTGGGAGTAGATAATTAGTATCTGTCCTGTGCATTAGGTATTTTCTGGGGTTTACACAACCTTTCTGAAAAAAAAAAAAAAAAAAAAAAAAGAGAAGGAATCTCACCAGAAAGTGTTACAGGAAAGCAAACAGACTTTCTGAATGGCCTGAAGAGTCAGAGGAGGTGCCTACATGAAACTTTACAACTCATCAGGAATATAAGCTCAAATGAACTGTACAGTTCCCTTAGGATTAGTGTTTGTCTTGAAAATGAGTTTTATTTGGTTTCTTTAAGAATGTTTCCTACAAGGATTTACTGCTGCTTTGTATGAGGATTTGTTCATACTTCTTGGAAGTTTTTTTATGAAATTTTAAGATGATTTAATGACATTTTAGAATATTTTTAATAAATCATAAACTATTACAACCTGGAAAGAAAATTCTTAGTGAACAAAATTAACACAGTGCTCATGTTTAAGCTAGTGTGCATTAACAGGAAATAAATGGGATGGGGAAGCAACATGCTGGTATCAGCTGGGTCTTTGGTTTGGACTGCAGGGCCTTTTTCTCATAAGTATGAAAATAAAGAAAGGCCTTTGACGCTTTAGAGGGTGTAAAAAGCCTCAGACATGGCTTGATCATGGTACCAATATAACAAAATTATTACCTGCCTTCCATTTCACCCAAGATCTTTGCTTCTTGTCTCTTTCATCTGTTCATATCTTTGCTTCATTCCAGAAAAAGTCAGTCACCTTCCCTCTACTGGTCTATCTTTTTCTCTTTATCAAAGTGCTCTGATGATGTTACCAAGCACTGCTCTCTGCTCCTTCTTCTCCAAAAAAATATATTTTTCTGCAGTAAGAAAACCCCCATACCTGAGGTTCACATCACATTGCATGCTAAGAGGAAGACTGAGAGAACAGTATTGCAGTAGTTGTTCCAAGTCTGTTAACTTTGCCAGCAAGGGATAACATTTTGTGTTTGCATTTGCAAAGGATCTGTCACATTGTAGGGAAGACTGGTATGGAAAGAAAATATTTAATACTTTCTGTCCTACTTCTAGATGACTTCTATGATGATGGAAAGATATGAGGTATTATGACAGTGCCTGGTACTTGTGCATTTTGAGAGCACTGTCTGCCTTGAAAGCTAAAAAAGAAAGTGAGTCAGAAAATCTTTTTAATATCACAGTTGCAGTGCAAACTAGAAAGAGATGTTGTGCTGAATTTTTTGGGATAGTCCCTTAGAGCTGGTATAGAAGGAGAAATGTATACCAAATAAACCCCAAGTTATCATTTTACAGCACTTGCATAGAATTAATAGAAAGCCACCATCATTACATTGAACCCCAGGGAACTGTCCAAGAATTTCTTTATAATGCCATAAAATCCATATGCATTTTGAAATTTCTTTATAGCCTGAGTTGATCAATTTACTTCATATAATCTAAGATCATTTAAAAGCTGAGCATATAAATGAAACCAGAAACCAAATTATTTTCCTTATGTTTTTTTTTGTTTTCTTCTGTTCCTCTTGTTCTCATGCTTCCCATTCACTGCTGGTCATTTTTAACTAAAACGTTGCCATTGTATTACCTTCTAATAGCTAAAGCACAGGAAGCAAGATAGAAAAGCAAATATTAAGCAGTACAAGAAGGTATCAGGTGTTCAACTGGATATATTTGGCCAATATGAAAACTCAGAGGAAACATCCTGTACCAAAACTATTCAGTCCTCAGGAATGATCACCATTTTGAAAACTCTGAGGAATGAGAATTATTAGAAAACCTTTAGAGGGTAGCCAAATATGATGATGCCTTGATAATACTTCAGAAAAGTCCTGTTAGGGTCCAATGTTATGATACTATAATTAATTTTCTCTCTGGTCCTGCAGTTTTTCCTTCTGCTATCTAACTAGTCAAGTTGTGTGGCATGTTCCTGACCTGCCTTGGGTGAAAGCAAGCTGTCTACATCACAACCCCTACTTGGCATGTGTAGGATGTCTACCTTATGTCAGGGGCTAAGCTGGTTGCTTCTTTTGGAACTGTCATGGTTTAACCCCAGCTGGAAACTAAGCCCCACACAGCCACTTGTTCACTCCCCTTTGTTGTGGTGGGGTAGAGAATTGGAAGAGTAAAAGCGAGAAAATTTGCCGGTTGAGATAAAGACCATTGAATAGATAAAGCAAAAGCCACACATACAAGCAAAACAGAACAAATTAATTCACTACTCCACAGCAGCAGGTAGGTGTTCAGTCATCCCCAGGACAGAAGGGCTCCATCATGCTTAGTAGTTACTTCAGAAGACAAAAGCACTATAACTCCAAAAGTCACACAGAATCACAGAATCTTAGGGGTTGGAAGGGACCTCAAAAGATCATCTAGTCCAACCCCCCTGCCAGAGCAGGGTCACCCAGAGCACATCACACAGGAACGTGTCCAGGTGGGTTTTGAATGTCTCCAGTGAAAGAGACTCCACAGCCTCTCTGGGCAGCCCGTTCCAGGGCTCTGTCACTCTCACAGGAAAGAATTTTCTTTTGATGTTTACATGGAACCTCCTATGTTCTCATTTGCACCCATTGCCCCTTTTCCTATCACTAGACATCACTGAAAAAAAGCCTAGCTCTCTCCTCCAGACACTCACCCTTAACGTATTTGTAAACATTGATGAGGTTGCCCCTCAGTCTCTTTTTCTCCAAGCTGAAGAGACCCAGCTCCCTCAGCCTTTCCTCATCAGGGAGATGTTCCACTCCCTTCATCATCTTTGTGGCTCTGTGCTGGGCTCTTTCAAGCAGTTCCCTGTCCTTCTTGAACTGAAGGGCCCAGAACTGGACACAATACTCCAGATGCGGCCCCACCAAGGCAGAATAGAGGGGAGGAGAACCTCCCTTGACCTACAAACCACCCCCTTTTCTAATGCACCCCAGGATGCCCCTGGCCTTCTTGGCCACAAGGGCACATTGCTGGCTCATGGGCATCCTCCTGTCCAACAGGACCCCCAGGTCCCTTTCTCCTACCCTGCTCTCCAGCAGGTCAGCCCCCAACCTGTACTGGTACACGGGCTTGTTCTTCCCCAGATGCAAAACTCTACACTTGCCCTTGTTGAACTTCATCAGGTTTCTCCCTGCCCAAATCTCCAGCCCGTCTAGGTCTCACTGAATGGCAGCACAGCCTTCTGGTGTGTCAGCCACTCCTCCCAGTTTAGTGTCACCAGCAAACTTGCTGAGGGCACACTCCATTCCCTCATCCAGGTCACTGATGAAAATATTGAACAACACGGGTCTCTTTCTTCTTCCCCCAGCTTTATATGCCGAACATGATGTCATATGGTATGGAATATCCCTTTGGCTATTTTGGATCTGTTCTGGTTATGCTTCTTCACATCTTCTTGTGCACCCATGCACTAGCAAAACAAGGGTTCCTTGATCTCTTAGAAACAACTAAAATCATCAGTGTACTGTCAGTATTATTCTCATACTAAACTCCATACCAAAGCCAAAACATAGCACTATTCTAGCTATTAATATGAAAATTAGTTCTACCCTAGCCTAAATTATTCCAGCCAAAACGAGAACATGATGGGTCACCAACTTCCATAGCACCTGCAAAACTCTCCTCAGTGTTGATATTTCTAAAAGCCCTGCTAGACATGTGCTCTGTGCTGAAGAGCAAGTGAGAATATGAATGTGTCACTTCTCTTTCATCCAGACTGAGCTCTGAGGACTCCAGGTCACTGGTGTACAGATGAGTTAGTACAAACTCTTCTCCCTAAGGTAACAAGGAAGTCTAAGGTCTCAGTTCTCAATTGTGCAGGAACATCATCATATGATGACTGCAGCATAATCAATGCTTGACGTGAGTAGTGTGAAGTTGCTACAGGCTAGAATAAAAAATGTGCATGGTTGGGTGCCCTTAACCATTTAAATAGAGAAGTGACACCCAATTAAGATGTTCTCCTGCAGTAGGGGCCTATCAGTAAACAGTCATGTTCATTCTGCTTCCCAGTTAAGCCATATGATCCGCCTGCATGAGGACAGCCAGGGGCAGAAGAGTTGGTTTAAAATAAGGATGTTCCTTCATTTGTTACAAGAATGTGTACTCCAAATATCTGTACATTTACTTCCAAAAGCTGTGAAATAATGACTACTGGTGACTCCAGACAATGAATGCCATGAATTTTACTCAGGAGGGAGTAGGGGGATGTAATCAAGCTAACCTGAAAGAATTTCAGAAGCAGACAAACCCTAGGAGAGATCTGGTTTGTGGGGGAGTGCTTTTCCCAAAAACTCTTTTTCCTGTCTCCAGTGTCTGAATCTGAAGTATCCCTGTTGGTCTCTTGTAGTTGCAGAGAGGGTTTAAAAATGCTTCTACTTCAAGTTACTTTAAAGTCACAGCGTTTTTAGATTTGTGTGTGCCAGACTAGTCTGGAATTTTTTGAGCAGTTCTAATTATTCTGAGTTATTGTTTTGTGACATAAGAAAAAGTATGGTATGTTACAGTAAATGCATATCTAATACACTTTCTCTTGCTATAGGATATTGTGGCCTTTCAATTTCAACTTCTCCTTGCCCCCCCCCACCCCCC